>NC_033796.1:24440255-24490968 GCF_001876935.1 Asparagus officinalis
GGATACCTTTGAGCATTTTTTGACGCCTACAGATACCCCCTCCAAAGTATTCCAGACTCAATCTTTTATGGAGGGGTTCTGGGATACTTTGGATAAGATAGGTCTTACTTACGATCCCTTCAATGCTTAGTTGAGTAGATCGTGTAGAGGAACCCGTAAATGGCTTCAATGCTTGATCTCTTCTGCTGTTAGTCTATTCAGTGCTTTGTAGAATAGCTAAGATTCATTCAGCATCGCGTTTATCGCTTGACTGTTATCGAGATCTTGAATTGAAGCTGGAATTTGTGTTTGTGAAATCAGTCTCTATAAGAACACAATAGCTTAACCTCGTATACCCATTTGGGGTAGCCAGGTTATTCTTAAGAATATTTTAAGTGATATTCTCCAGAAACTTCCCGTCGAATGTAGGAAAACAGTTTAGACTCATGTACCCATTGGAGTATTCAGGAAATAGTTTAACCTCATATACCCATTGGGAGGTAGCCACGTTATTCTTAAGAATATTTTGAGTGATATTCTCCAGAAACTTTCTGTTGATGGTAGGGAAACAGTTTAGACTCGTGTACCTATTGGAGTATTCGGGAAATAGTTTAACCTCATATACCCGTTGGGAGGTAATCAGGTTATTCTTAAGAATATTCTGAGTAATATTCTCCAGAAACTTCCTGTTGATGGTAGGGAAACAGTTTAGACTCGTGTACCTATTGGAGTATTATGGTCTCTTTTTTGTTGGTAGAGATGAACCCGATGATGGAGAGGAAGAATTTTATATTCTATCTCCTGGTCTCTTTTTTGTTGGTAGAGATGAACCCAGAATCGGAGAGGAAGAATTTTATATTCTATCTCCTGGTCTCTTGTTTGTTGGTAGAGATGAACCCAGAATCGGAGAGGAAGAATTTTATATTCTATCTCCTGGTCTCTTTTTTTGTTGGTAGAGATGAACCCGAAATCGGAGAGGAAGAATTTTATATTCTATCTCCTGGTCTCTTTTTTGTTGGTAGAGATGAACCCGAAATCGGAGAGGAAGAATTTTATATTCTATCTCCTGATGCAAAGGAAACTCAAAGTAGGATCTCCACTTAGAGAATCTGGACATGTTTGAATAATCCTAACTGTCATAAGGTTTGATTATTCAACTGAAAGTAGACCTCTCGTTCGTGAAATGAATCGAGAAGAGATTTTGGTTGTGGTCCTAACTGTAGTAAGGTTTGACCAAGTGGGAGTTTGAGACGATCCTCACTATTTAAAGGTTTGATCGCTCAATTTGTGGGCCTCTCGTTCATGGAACGAATCGAGAGAGGATTTTGGCTTTGGTCCTAACTGTTTAAAGGTTTGACCAAGATGGGAATTTAAGACGATCCTAACTGTTTAAAGGTTTGATCGTTCGATTTGTGGACCTCTCGTTCATGGAACGAATCGAGAGAGGATTTTGGCTTTGGTCCTAACTGTTTAAAGGTTTGACCAAGATGGGAATTTAAGACGATCCTAACTGTTTAAAGGTTTGATCGTTCGATTTGTGGACCTCTCGTTCATGGAACGAATCGAGAGAGGATTTTGGCTTTGGTCCTAACTGTTTAAAGGTTTGACCAAAATGGAAATTTTATGAGGGAAGATTGATCTAAAGAGGTGATCGAATCTCATCTCAGCAAAAGAGTATTCGGAAGTCATAGTAGGAGTTTAGTGTTTATCACTTTGTTCATAATGATCGGGGTTATCCCTAAGAATATTACATTTAACATTCTTCCGAGAACTTCCCGTTACATGAATTATCCACTGTTAGCTTTCTTTGCAAAACTGGGTGTAACGAGGAGTACGTTATCCTCAGTCGCATATTCGGGTTATCCTTGAGAATATAAGATTCTCCAGGAACTTCCCGTTATATAAATCATCCACCCCCAGCTTCCTTTGCGAAACCGAATTTAACATTGTACTTAGTTGGATAACCGAGAAGCAGTTTATACTCGTATACTCTTTGGAGTGAGGGGATACAGTTTATACTCGTGCACCCACTGGAGTTGTATGGTCGTCTTTACTCGACCTCTTTCGCCGTTATGACGCCGGAGTCAAATAATGCTTGGATCTTATTTTTGAGTCCAAAGCAAATATTGGTGGGATGAAGAACCCTTATGTGGTATGCACAGTAGTTTGGATCTGTAATCATCTTAGCACCCTCCTGATCTTTAATAAGCGGTAGCTCGATTTTGTCATTGGCGAGGAGGTATTCCAATATGGCTGGAGCTTCATCATCTTCGAAAGAATACTCTTTTTGGAACCTCGGATCGAAAGTCACGTTCTCAGTGATTGTAGATGTCGTCGGTCGGTTTCTCTCAGCTTTCTTTCTTTTAAGAAAGTGTTCGGCCTGTTCACCACGAAATTTTAACTCCTTCCAAGTTGTGGACGGCACGACCCCCAGGGCTTCCAGGACATCGATGGAAAGATTATTATGGCATGTTTGCAAGATGAACTCCTCTGTAATAGGATCTCTGCAATTCATTGCTTTGTTACGGAAACGTTTGACAAAATTGTCAACTGACTCTCCGTCTTTTTGCTTCTCATCCAAAAGGGTACCGATTGACACTTTGATGTCATCATCGAAGAAATTGCTGACGAACAAACTTTCCATGTCATCCCAGCAATTGATGCTCCCTGGCTTGAGCCGTCGATACCAATCGAAGGCGGGCCCACGAAGGGTGCCAACGAATGACCGGACCATTAAAGCCTCATTTCCAGAGATCATACCCAAATGAGACTTGAAATAAATCAAGTGCTGAGTAGGCGCGCTCTTCCCGTCAAACGGTGTGAAGTTAATCAGACTGAATTTTGATGGATACGGTATTGAATCCCATTCTCTTGGATAGGGAGCTCTTGCATCTTCTTGTCCTCGTCTATGTCTTCATTCGAAGGACGTTGAGGAGAATGAGTTAGACCACCCCCTGTGAGAGGTGCTATTGAACCACCCCCAATATCGTTATTGGGAGGATCCGTTAAACCACCCCCAGCGTTATTGCTATTGGGAGGTGTATTAGCCATAATAACTTTATCCACTTCTGGATCACTGTCATCCACAACTTTCTGAGTGTGACGGCTGGATTCAGTTCTTTGACTGGACTCAGGGGGTTGAGGCCGTTGAGCTAGCAATTCTCTCATTTGTTGGATAGCTAACTCCATTTCTGTCTTCACTTCAGCTCTAATTTCTTCACGTTGTTTGGCTAGAGCTTCTTGAAGTATTTGAGCGAACTGATCAGAGGTGATTGTGAGTACTTCTCTGGTCTGTCCCGTGCTAGACATTGTATCATCAGAAGCGATTGCAGAATAAGTGTCCGAGAATTCATCCTCCGAGGACATTCCTTCTTGCATTCTCTTGTAGTCTCTGCGTCTGATAGCTCCTAATTGGAGTCGAGACATCCTTTGAGCAATTCTTGGATTGACTTTTCCTTTCGGGGAAAAGTCGGGATTTGAGTCACTTGAATGCTGTTTAGACTTTCTTCTATCAGCCACGTTGATGGTGACTTCAGGGAATTCATCATTTTGGACAGCTGCTCTTCTTTTGCGGAAATGCATTCTGATAATGCTGCTTTAACGAGTCGCGCACAGGAACAACGAGAGTTTATCTCTCGAATAACTCTCTTTCAAAAATTATTCACAACCCCAACTTGATAATATGATTCATCGGTATGATTGCCAAAAAATCGTATCGTCTGTTGGCATGATCTCCCAGGTATGACGATATCATTTGGTGAATGCGTCTTCTTCTGGGGGTATAAAACCGTGTTGGCATTCTCAGGACAATTTATTTTTGTCTTTGAGCTATCCAAGGTTATATCGGGAGTCGCACGTCTAAAACCACCCCTTTGCGGGTATGGGGTCTTAACGGGTTCTGAATGCTGATTTTGCATAAGTCCAGACTTTGGAATCCAAACTTGGCGGAGTTTCGGTGGTTCTTTGGTCACCATTTCCTTCCTCCTTTCTCGTCTTTGTTGTGAGAGAGCACGGACATGAGCAGCGTTTGCACGATGTTTTTGTATGCGTTCTTTGAGGGTCGAACGAGTCCTTTTGACAATAGTCCATTCCTCCGTCGTGAGTTTAGCAGAGACATGAATGATTGGTTGTTCGAGCGCGGCGTTGGCATTGTCTCTGACGAGCTCTTTTCGTCAATGCCGGCGGGCTTTGATTCGATGACTCTTTAACTAGATAAGAGCCACTGTGAGCAGAGGTGTTGCGAGTGAAATTCTCAGCAACAATCAAGCGAGAATCTTCATTTTGTGCCTTCTTTGGCATGTAAGTCTTCCTCAATTGTGAGATCCTCTTGTACTTGCGAGATACTGAAGATCTTGAAGAGGATGATGAGAAATATTCCTCAAACTTGGTTTGGTCGAATTCGTATTCGACCATGGATTCAACTGGAATCATCTTGAAGAGGATGATGAGAGATATTCCTCAAACTTGGTTTGGTCGAATTCATATTCAACCATGGATTCAACTGGAATCTTGATCGGCTGCGACACGACGGTCTCGGCAGCGAGACCGTTGGCTCCCACTGTGGTCGCCAGCTTGTTTTCGCCAAAAGTTGGTTTTGTCATGGAATTCATTATATCTTCGGTCGATTACAATAAATTCAAAAGAAATAGCCTTTTTATAAGACACTTTTACACAACAAAAAGAAAATTACAACTCTTGAGAAAATAAACGCAGGATCGTTGTTTGGATCACTGCTTTCGTGGGATCTTTGCCTGTGCCGGGAGCGCTTTGACTCGTGGACCACCAAATCACAGATTCTGATTGAACCGTGAGGGGTTTATGATTCTGACTTCGTTTATCGAAGTGAGAAATTGAAACGATATCTTATCGATGTAAGATAGTCGTTCTTCTTGAAATCAAGTCAAAGCCTGATTATCAAGGATTGGCCGTAAGATCAGCACCTCTGCTCTCTCTCTGCTCTGGATTGCTCTGGATTGCTCTGAAGTACTCACAATGATCAGCCCCCTGGAAAAATGGCCTTAGGAGGGTATTTATAACCTCCAAGAACAGTTGGCAGAAAACAGGTTCGCGAGACAGCTTTTGCTGTCTCGACGGGCGAGACAGTGTTTGCTGTCTCGGCCCGCGAGACAGTAAACACTGTCTCGGCCCGCGAGACCTTTAATCCTTATGGATATTACATTTAAATTTTATTCTAATATATTGAAATAATTTAAAGGTAAAAATTTTAACCAAATTTTGATATTAAAAGAGATCAAATAGAGGAACTAATTTTCTATCCAATTAAAAGATGACATATGTCTAGCTAATCCTATCTTTCTAAGAATTCTCATTATTTTAAAACTATTCATATCCATTACGAAAAAATCCTATTCATAAAAAAAGTAGAAAATTTTAATAATCAATTTTTTGTTAATTCTAAACAAGCTCCAACTATCCACAATTATAAAAATCTAAAAATTTATCATTGTTCCTCCTTAATTATTTTAAAAAATAAATTTCAATGAACCTCTGAGAACTTTAAATTAAGCATTAAACTCCCAAAATATCAGCAGTTCTCATTAAATCATTAGTAAGTTAGATAATTTTGAAAAGCACCCATAATATTTTGAATTTCTGCTCTTAAGTTCAAAAATGGCTTTACCCTAAAATTTTACATTGACTAAAATTAACCCTCAATGATAGTATATGCCCCTAAAATCGATCTTATTTGCAAGTTAACCATAAATTGATAAACAGCCCAAAAAAAGGAAAAATTACAAATAGCTACTAAAAATTCTAAAATTACAAATAATACTTAGAAAATTTACAGAAAAACATATAGGCCCCTAAAAATTATAATTGTAGAAAACCTTGAAAATTTTAAAATTGAAAAAAAAACTCTTAAAGTTCTAAAATTATGAATGACACACAAAAATTCATAAATTACACAGAACTTATTAAAAATCCAAACAATGCAAACCAACCGCTTTAAAATTTTAAAATTATAAACTACCCTAAAAATCCAAAAAATCAAATAAACATATAAAAATATGAAAATTAGAAAAATTATCATAAAAGGTAAAATATTACAAATGACATCCTAAAAATTTTAAATTGCAAACAACCTCTTAAAAATAATAAATTGGCTCTTTAAGTTAGAAAACTACAAAGAAACCCTGAAAAGATTACAAAAAACTAAAAAATTATAAAAAAGGTATAAACAACCCTTATAAAAATCATACATCAGACACAAACCTCTCTAAATCTAAAAATTACAACCAACCTCTTGAAAATTCCAATAAGTACAAACAAATTAACCTTTGAAAAGATCTGAAAATCATAAACGATTATTATTTTGGGTTTTTTGCTAAAATTTGTTTGGCCTTAAGTGAAAAAACGTAGAACTTGTTAGGTTATTGGGGTGTACTTTGGTCATTTGACAACACATGAATTAATGATTTTAATTTTGAGGATTTTTATAATTGAGGGGGGTTTATCAATAATAGACTTAAACTTGAGGGGGTTTCCTCATATTAAAATAGTTGAGGAGGTTTATCTAAAATTAATCCAATATTTTTTAGATATAACATTATAAAATCTCATTAAGTATTGGTTATGAGAAACCCTTTTTAACTTTTAGATCTTATCAGAAAAGTCCCTCAATTTTGAGATTTTACCAGAAAATTATCCTAAGATTATCGCTTTTAGAGTGTTTCCCTGATAAAATCTCAAATCTAAAGGGTTTTTTGATAACCCCTAAAATTTAGTGGATTTTATGATATTCCTAAAGTTATGCGGGATTATTTGATTATCATCTAAAGTTAATGGGGTCATTTTGTTGATATTTAGCCTTTAAAATATTTTACTTTATTTGCATATATAGTTATCTGCACTAAACATGAGATATATCGTTTGCTCAATAATTGACTATATCAAATAGGAAAAATACAATATTTTACTATATGCAACCAACTTAGTGGAAAAGGGTTTTTTTTAATTTTTTATGACTAAAAAAGTAGTTTAAAAAGTAAAAACTTGGATATTTATACTTTTAAAATGTTCAATATGTATGATAAGTAAAATGAATTATGTATATAAAATTACTCAAAATAAGGGCTCCTAATTTGAAACTAAATTCTAATTTAATACGTTTCATTTTAAATATTTTACATCTACAATATTATACTTTATAGACACACACGAAAAGTGGTATAAATTAGTTTTAGACATATTTAAGTTCTTCTAATGTTTTGATCATTAGATGTTCAATATATATCATTTTAAAGTACTTAGGGTCTTCACCAACTGCGAGCCCTTGAGATTTTCAATAGGTATGTTGGTTAAAAATAATTATGTGATTAAAACTACTCAAATATGTGTTGCTTAAGTTTTTTAATATTTTATTATGAGATATTTAGTATATATCATTTCAAAAGATTTAAGGGCTTCACCACTTGTAATTATTTTGACAGACTTGAATAGAATAACTACATATTATCAGAGTAACACTAGCCATTAGATACTATAAAATAGAGATGAGTTATGATAGAATGTGTAACGGAGGCAATTGAGCTAAAAAGTTCAAAATTGTAAGAGTAATTGAATGAAATGGAGAAGGATCTTCAAATAAATAGGAATCTCATGCTCATTAAAATAATTAACATAATTTAAAGACATGAGCAAATCTTCTGTTATATGAAATAGTCAAAGTTAGCTATAAAGCAATTTTATGTCTCAAAAAATAACAAGTTACTCTACCAAGAAAAACATATATACTAGCATAAAAATATAATAAATAACTATTCCATAGCTTGCTTTGACAATCCAGAACATAAACATATAGAGTATGATAGTATTACCTTGAAAAAATTCTTATAGTTAAGATCCATGGTAATTAATATATGATATTTCCTTAGGAAATTATTAACCTCATGGGATATAACATTAAAGTGAAAATTAATTATTAAAATTATAAGGGTATAAAATACTGTGAATTCATGCATATTATAAGATGAAAACATAGGATTGCGATGAGAATGAAATTATTTGCATAAAAATAGTTTTTTATAAAAGGATATTGACATTCATGTATTATTTATTGTAAAATTTACTTAATGTGAATTGACCGTGTAATTTTGACTTTGGTTATGGTAATTTTAATACTTTTGATTAACAATACAGTATATAGACAATAAATTATTTTACGTTTTCACATGAAGTTAAAAGAAATATTTCACAACCGAGTTAAGTAAGAAAATAGAACAAAAAAAGATAATGATATTTAACCACGTGCAATGCACGCGCATCCAATCTATAGTGTGTGTGCGCGCGCGCGTGTGTGTCACAGACTACTCAGTTGAATTAATCAATAAATCACAAACAACTTAGTTGAATTTTGATCTGCATCATTTGAAACAGGAGAAAATGAAGTATGTTGATATGTTTTTTTGATATCGTCAATGATATCAATCTATTAGGTACTAATAAGTATTCTTTTACTTTTCGTTTAATTTTGATGCTTTTATTAATTATGTAATAGATCGCTTTTAGACTCTATGTTCTAACAATTGAAAATGGAGGAAAATTGCTCATTTTACGAAAAATGCAAGCAAGATTTGATCGATGAACTGTTCTTAATGAAATATTACTTCGTTGCTCTATAAAGATGATTCTTTTGTCAAATTATTGGTGGTGGCTAATTAACTAGAAAAATAGATTCGGATTATCTCTAATTAGATGGTATTTGAAGAGGATCCAATTACCCAAGCATGACCATTTATTCATGTTTTATGGGACATGATGATACCGCATACAATGTTCAAAATCACAAATGTAGTTTTCATAGCTTAACGAAATAGTGATTTTCAAGTCAATAAAGAAAGTTGTTCATTGATGCATCATATCCTTAGAAATATGAAACATCAATGGTTCAATTTAGTGTAATTGGACCCTCTCCAATTATCACTTAATAGGAGAGGATCTTTATCCGAAAAAATATAAGAAAGAACTGCCTATTTGTATTCTTTTTTTCATACTCTTATTGGAAAAGTCTAGCAATCTTTTTAACGCGATATTGTTTTTATATAATAGATAGATGCATCTCAGCTTTTAGTGCGTAAAAAAAATGTCTCCAAAATGAGAAACAAAATTTTAGATAGATAAATACGAGGCATATGTAGTGCGCAGAGATCTACAGGTAAACCTCTTCATCTGTACATTCAACGATATTTATCACCCTTAATTGTTTTAATGATAATTATCACCCATGAAGTCACATTACGAAAAGGATGATCCATGTATAACCCTCCTATATTTGTATGAATTGACGGGCGTTGATCAATCTTGAGAATGAGTAATTGTTATATTAGATATATATGGGGAATAGGGATCTTCTCCGTTACAAGCAAGTAATGGAGAGACCACTATTTTTTATCCCAATTATTAATTATCCACCAAGTGACATGATTCATTATGAATCAAGTGCTCACCACCCTTATGAATCAAACTCATTTCTAATTTGTACCCAAGAAAAATCATAACTATTCATTAATGAATCAATTATTGTGATATATAGTGATCCCTCTACTTTTTTGGACAATGAAGAAAAACTGGATGATAAGAGATTATATTTGCTTAACCTATTTTCTATGAGAGTGTTTGGGGCATCTTATTTTTTGGTCAAACTAACTTTTAAGCTAGCCTTTTTAATTATATCTGCTTGGTAAAATATAAAATAAGTTAGCTTATAAATCATATTTCAAAAAGCTGGTATATCTTAGTTTTTAAAAATCTAACTTATAAGCTCACCTAAATAAGCTAGGTTTAATCAAACAAATTACTATGCTATCCAAATAATTTTTTAATATCTTTATCATAAAAGTTACAAAGCCATTAAAAGCTCGCATAACTTGTAACTTTAAAAAATAAGTCTTCCTGAACACCCTCTACGTCCCAAGGGATGAGTAAAACATGATTTATGGGCATGACTTAAAAAACAGACAATTGCGAAGTTGTATCACTGACCTGGCCCTTTAAAGGCCCAGTGACTCAGATGTAATAGGCGGCGAATTGAGCCCAGTCTAGTCTAACACTTTTTTTAAGGTTATTTTGCTTTTTTTAAGATGCAATCAGTAATAGTATTTAGCGTTTTTTTCGGTGCGTATTTATTGAAAATTGATTCTATTTTTAAAAGGGTGCTTTTTAAAGCAATTTCCACTTTTTTTAGTTTATATATCGTATATGAAAATATTTTTTTAACAATGATCTTTAAGCACGGTTTTGTCCAATACCTTAACTGCTTTTAAAAGCAACTTTTGATATTTGACTTTTAAACTATTATTTTCAGTAGCTTATATATGTTGCTTCTATGAGCAACTTATTATAAGTTTTAGCAAAACCAATCGGACGCTTATAATATTCAACGTATTGTGAATCACAAATCACTGAACAATATTGCATTTTTACATCATGACTAGTTACAATAATATATGAATATCATGTTCCTTTGCATTCACAATTGTATTAAAAATATAAATAAAGAAAGAAAAAGGGTAAATTGCAAAAAAAAAAAAACAAATGCCCTATATTTTCACCAATCTTGAAAATAAGTGACCCCTATTTTCAAAAAGAGCAAATAAACGCCACGATGTTTTTATATCCTATAGATAACTACACTGAAGTTGTTAAACCCTACAATTAACTACCCTAAAAAAATTAAGATATTGCAAATTGATGCTCTTCTTTAATTAGCAGTTGAAATATTCTTATAACTAGTTCTTATGCACGTGCAATGCATGTGGTTAAATATCACAATATTTTTTTTATTTTCTTACTACAAAATAAGTCACACTCATTTTGAGTTAAAATCTATAAACATGGATTATTACATTTGTCATAAAATTTATTTAAACATTTTTTAAAATTTTATAAAATAGATGATTAATTTTAAAAAACTCTTGGGGTCATAAATAAACAAACAACAAGTTTGTAGTTGAAGCTAGGGGAACGTAGTACATTCTTAAGAATTATTAATATTTACTTAGTTTGTTTATAATGATATGATCTCATTATTAACTAACTACAAGGCCTACTATATTTTTTTGTTGGACCCATGTGAGTCCTCATTGCAATAAATGTTATATAATTTAAGTACAAAGAAAAAAGACAGGTTGATCAATGGTGTAGTTGCTGAGGGAAAACTCTAGCAGCTTAATTTGGTGTGTGGATATATTATAGATGGAGATGAAGAATGATGGTTTTAAAAATAGTGGGTGTGTGTGGGTAATTAAAGTGGTTTTGTTTGTGCGGTTTTCTTCATTCATTTTCAAGATATATATGGTCATGTGGATATATATACCTATAGCGTTGCTACTCTTTTTTGATTTTGTGGAAGAGTTTGGGTGTTAAAAAAATTAAATTATCTAATCCAGTTAAAGTAGGATCATATAAGTAAGCTCATACATAAAATTTATTTTAACCAACACCCATGTGTAAATATTATAATTGGCATTGAAATACGTGTGCGATTCTCTTTGATTTTTATACAAACAATAACTATTTAAATACTAATAGTATAATTAAAATTTATGATCTAAAAAAATATCAAATATACAATATACGTAATTGCTTTAAAATAATTTAATTTAATCTAATAAGAAGAAAATAGATGAAAATAATGTGAAAATTATTACAATTTCTATAATTTATAATTTTTAAACAATCTAATCTAATCTAATAAGTAGAAAACAATAAATACACATATCTGTTGAAAGAGATGAAAGTACCATGAAAATTATTACAATTTTAATCTAAAAAAAGATCAAACATACAATATAATTAATTACTTTAAAATAATTTAATCTAATCTAATAAGAAGAAAATAGATGAAAATGCTGTGAAAATTGTTAATATTTCTTGATATGAAAAAAATTAAATATACAATATAATTAATTACTTTAAAATAATCTAATATAATCTAATAAGAATAAAATAACAAAGACATATATCTGTAGAAGGAGAGAAAGTGCTATGGAAATTATTGTAATTTCTTGGCTTATATACATTAGTATGTGATATTGCATGTGAGAGGATAAAAATTGTAAATAGAGTTCTATTTAAATAATAAGAGTATACTTAAACTTTAAAAATAATTATGCAGTACCGTGAACTACTTGAATTCTAGTTGGTGAGAGATCGCTACGATGTGTCCTCATATCGTAGTCGTTTATTTTAATTTTCCTTTTTTATAATTTTGAGAACGATTTTATCTCTTTAATTTGTTTGGTGGATTTTGCAAATACTCCATCCACATTATGTATATTTGTAGGTCTGTGTTGTCCCTATGTTCGACCTCTGGGACGGACATTATTTGTCTCACTAATTTGTTTGGTTTTTTGCTTATACGCCATTCATCTTGTATATATTTGTATACTTGACATTAAATAATTTTATTCAGGTTTATATTTTAATTTAAACTATATCATTATCTTCATTCTATGTATATCCAATAAGAATTCATCAATTTATCAACTCACTCTTACTTAATGGATTGATATTTAAATTTTAATGGTATTTTTGTCTACCAAAAGATTTTTCCGAACTCATGCTTTTAAAGTGAAAATATGGTATACCCATGTGAATTATCGCATGATATTTTACTATAGTTTTATACCCTAAAAGTTCATTTAAATTACAATAAAACCACATGTCTCCTAGATAAGTATTTTCCTCTTTTAGATGGGGGAGGGGCATTTTGGTCTTTACAAAAAATCCTAATAGCAACAATGTTTTTTAACGGAGAAAATATTAGGATATTTATTTACTCGGTCTATTTTTAAAATAGAGATCACTTATTTATAAGGTTGATGAAGTTATAGGACATTTTTGTGCAATTTAGCAAAAAAGTACAAAAGAAAAACAATTCACTTGTCTACTTCGTTCTTGGTTTCAAGTAGCCACCAGGCCGGCCTCTACCATCAGCTGGTTGAAGGCCTCCCAAGCAAAATGGGCCATTTGGCCATTTAAATAATTTAGCCCACTAGATACTGCTCTCCATCAAAACGGCTAGCAAGAACGGATGAGAAAAATACGGGCTAACCAGAACAGCTTAAAAAAAAAAAAACAACAAATGACTAAAATACCGACTACAAAAAAGTTAGGGCAAAAAAAAAAAAAATACGGGCTAACAAGAACAGATGAGAAAAAGCACGAAACAACAACAGCATAAATTATACAGCTATATATGAATAAATGATCAGTTATGTGCTTGTTGGATTTACCTTCCCTGGATTCCATTCAGATTTTTTTTTGTTGAGTTATGTGTGTTTTATCAAATTATTAATGGATTCCGATCATCTTTACTATCAAAGAGTTGGGAAGCGACTGTTACTGTGTGACAACATTTATTTATTTAGTGGATAATTGTGATTTGAAGTATAAGATAGAAAATTAATACAATTTATACGATACGGTGAATATTACATTCAAAATATAAATCATAATCACCATTTATGTAAATCAATTATTATAATTAATGTAGCAATCTCTCAATTATCTTTGATCTATGTATACACTCATAGCCTCAAGTAATAATTTTGAATTATTAATTTTCAGATATCAGTTGAATGCGCTTATTAATTGTCCTACTAAGACGTGTATATTACATTTTCCGAATACATTAGTGTATTTTTTTTAAAAGCGATGGTCTGAGGTATCAATGTATCATCGCTTGCATCCAACGAGCTGTTGCCAATTGCAATTATGCTGAAATATAAAAATAAATTGAAATTATTTCATGTGTAAAAGAAATTTTTAAGCTGTATGCACGAATAATTTAATTAATACCCTTTGCTTATAAACAGGTTATAATTATAATCATGAATGTCTACTAAAAACGTAACAATCTAAAATAAGTTAAGATGCATTGAAGCTTACACCATATATCGTAGCGGTACAGTATATATTTTAATTTCCAAGTCTCAATTGATCAGATTTATAATTGCTGCGATTATTTTTCGACTCTATAGTGGATATTTGGAAGTATCATGTCACACAACATATACGTTGGCCAGCTGAAACTGTTTTTCAAGTATAAGGGGCTGTTTGTTTGTATGTTTTTATCATGTAAAAGAATGGAAAGTGAAAAAAAGTGGGTCCTAACGTCAGCTTTCATCACTTTACATTGTTTGTTTAAATTCTTTTTTACATGAAAGCTTACACCTTTTGATGAGGTGTCACCGAAAGCAAAATCACTAAAATTAGGAGTGATTTTGTTGGAAAGCTGACACAATGTAGTAAATGTGTCTAAAATAGTAATAAAAAAGTCAAAACCTTGTAGAAAGTGGTGAGGTGGATAATCACTTTCCATTTTGAGTCATAAATACTCTAGTTTACACTATACTATCCAAACAATGTAATACTATTATTTTAGGATTCACAAAGATTCCTAACCAAACAATGTAAACACTCGAATAGAAAGTGGTGAGGTAGATAACCACTTTCTATTTTGTGTCATAAATACTCTAGTTTCCTAAAGGCATCCAAACAGCCCCTAAAACATAGTGACTTTCATTGTAGAGGGGGGAAACAAAGTAAGATATAAAATTTTTGACTACAGTTGTAATCGGGATAAGTAATAATCTTCAATAGTACACGGTGAAAAATATTATTCTGAACGTCAGAAAAAAGGATACATCACAGCTACGAGTATTTAAATATACAAAAATACTGAAAATTCTAGACATAAGATTATTATAAATGATAAGGAGACCAAAGTTAATTTTGTTACCTGGCATTTTGTTGATAGGAGTTTTGAACTTTTGATCGTTGGCATAAAAAACAATAATGGGGTATAACTATAAGTTATATTTAACTTTTAGGAAGAGTATGAAATACTAGGATCTACAAAGACCACAACTAATTAAGAAGAGGAACCATTGAAGAGGACGTGACCTGTTTTCTTCATGGACAACTAGGCAGGCTCCTTTCCTTTACCTCCAAACTCATAAGATGGTGGGGTCCTCTTCGTCAATACAAATGTCCGCCGCCTGAGCCACATAAGTGACAGGTGGGGGCTACAGAGTTTATGAATTTTAATGCAATGCACCTCCATTAAAAAAAAGAGTAAATTGCACATAAATACCATACATTTCCCGCTCATTGCACTTAAATACTACAAATTATATTTTAGCGCAAAAAATACCAAATTTTTTTTTTTTAAAACTTTGTATGTTACAATCATCGATCACGCAAACACAGAAATTTTTATGAAAATATTTCTCTAGAATACTTAAATGCTAATTTTCAAGCTTCTTAACTAATACAATTAGTTAAATTTGCTATCATCTCAACCAATTTTTTTCAAACTTATCTTAATTCAACTTTAAGAGCGGGGATATTTCTAATAAAAAAATTAAAAACATTAATGGTTAGAAAGCTCTAAAATTTTTATGTAAGTATCATATAGAAACATTCAGGTAAAAAATTTCATGTTTGCATGATCGGTGATAGTAACGTGGAAATTTTAGAAACATTATGGGTTTTTTTTTGCACCAAAATACAACTTGTTGTGTTTATGCACAATAAGTGAGAAACTATATGGTATTTAAGTACAATCTGCCCTTAAAAAAAACTAATTCAATAGACTAATACAAATTATTACTCTTGATATTGTTGGTATACTCATGTTTATTGGGAGAGTCTTCCGTTGTTGGGTATCGAGTTGGGGTTGGAATCCACGAGACAGATAAAATAAGCAAAGAGTTTTCTTGTTATTGGGTATCTTTTTTAAATTACTACATAATTAAATATGAACATAATTACGTTTGAGAGGGTTTTAAATATAAGTTTTTCGTACGTATTTTTTACTTCCAAAGAAAGCAATTCGATTAGCTCTTGGCAAAATCTTCAATCGTATAGGCAATTGAAAGTGTATTGAACTATCGTTACACTTGTGATACATTTATGTCGATAATAATTCATACGAACCTTTTACTTTATATTTTGATCACAGGACCTACCTATAGGGCCATTAGATCATATACTTTTTTATTTTTTTGCTTATTTAGAGTATATTTATGTAATTGGCTATGTAAAGCTTGTTTGCCTCTCCAGAGAAAATTGGACCCTTATATAGTTTTATTGTATAATTTTCGTTACTATAATGATTTCACTTCTATCACAAATTAATTTTGGACATGGACCAGTTAACAATTTGATTAAAATAATATCAACCGAACGAGTCTAATAAAAGAAGAGATCACCAAGTGATCATCTGTTTGCCAAAAAAAGGAAATAACAAAAATAAAAAATAAATAAGCTCCATCTAAATAGCGGGTCGGGTTCCGCTACGGGTCAAATTTTACCACCTTCAAATTTAAACTTGGTGGCAAGAAAGTACATATTCAAAATGGGGAGTGATAATGGCATAGCTTCTCATCGATGAATAGAGAAAACTAGTGGATGGCCTTTTTCCAATTCCAACCCCTTCCTGCTGTTTTCCCCCCAAAAAATTTAACTCCAGCTTATATATTTATGCATATTTTTTTATTTCACTGATTAGTTACGTATAAGTTGGGGAGCTCGGTGGTATTAAGCCTAATTGCCTAAACAAGTTAAGTTTCAATAAAAATTTAGAATACTATTTAAAGATTTGATTAGTTGAATTTTTCCAAGTGTCTAGTGTACACGGTTTTGAGATTCTCGTTGCTAACGTCGGTGGAGAAGCGAGAAAACAAATAGTTTAAGAGCTTTTTGCTTCGGTGCTCCCAAATTAGCATTTTTAAATTGAAAAAAAATTAAAACTATATAAAAAACCGGAAGGGCATTTTTGTCCAACCTATTTACTTACTTTCCTAACATCTTCCAAAACTGTTCTCAGTTTACTCCATCTTCGTTTTCTCTCTTGCTGCATCAATTCTTCGCTGTCAGGGACACCACCACAACTCAACCCAACCCCTCTCCTCCATCTGCCTTCTTCCCCACCTTCCACTCTCTCTTCCGCTCTGGAGATCTGTCTGCCATATCCTTCCTCATCGAACTAGACCGATCCTCACCTCTCCTCTGTCGTCGCCTCCTACACCTTTTCCGACATGCTTGACTGAGGCCCACCAGAAGCAAGGATGCAGGAATAGATGTTGTAAATAAACCAGTGCACCGCAAAGGTTTTTAGCTGTGTCTCAACGAAGATCCAGAAAATGTATTTTAAGCCTGACAATTTGATTTCTAATTTTTTTCATTAGTTCGTCTTTTTGTATCCCTTGAGGTTAGTATGTATGTAAACAACCCCAGCTAGGGCTCAAGTTTCCCAAAAAATTTTCAATGGGCAATATACATGTGAACAAGTGAACAACCCTAGCTTCCCAAAACGTTTCCAGTGGGCAACTGTTGGAAAAATCGAATTTATTTTTGTTCTTTATCTCCTCATCTCTTATGGAAATTTTCTTAAGATGTTTGATCATCTTTTATAAGTCTTAACCTCATCTCAGCGCGAGCGCATGTCTCAAACCTTACAAAATAGTTGTATATAGAATATTGATTAGTTGGTAAATGAAGAAGGAAGAATGGTAGAAAAGGAAATGGAGACGCATGAATTAGTTGTATAGTTGTAACTAATCACAAATTCTATTTCTCTTCTTATTTATACTTTCTAAAATAACCTTTTTATCTAAGTGAAATTACTCTTTTGGGTGTGGAACTCGTCTCAACTATCATATCCCTCAAATTTAGGATGTGAGAGAGACTTTCAAGAAAACAAATTACATTTCCTATCATCGGAACTCCCAACTTATTTTTGGGAGCACCGAAGCGGTCAGCATAGTTTAATACTAATTTACATTTGGAACCTTGAAGAGTTGCCTTATAGTCTAAATAAATAAATAAATAAATAAATAATGTAGCATTGTTATATTATCGCAACAAATAGATAAAACTGACTGTTAAGAAAACAAAACATGCTAAGGGTCTGTTTGGTTGGGTGAAAAATATCAAGAAAGCAACGTTATAGAAAACCTATTTCTACAAACTTTTCTTTTTTTGTTAGTTTGTTCCACATTTTAAAACCAAGTGAAACCAAGAGAGAGACCCTTCTATTGGTTGATTTTTTACACCAATTTGAGAAAACTCAATTTCCGAATTAGTTGTATAGTTGTAACTAATCACAAATTCTATTTCTCTTCTTATTTATACTTTCTAAAATAACCTTTTTATCTAAGTGAAATTACTCTTTTGGGTGTGGAACTCGTCTCAACTATCATATCCCTCAAATTTAGGATGTGAGAGAGACTTTCAAGAAAACAAATTACATTTCCTATCATCGGAACTCCCAACTTATTTTTGGGAGCACCGAAGCGGTCAGCATAGTTTAATACTAATTTACATTTGGAACCTTGAAGAGTTGCCTTATAGTCTAAATAAATAAATAAATAAATAAATAATGTAGCATTGTTATATTATCGCAACAAATAGATAAAACTGACTGTTAAGAAAACAAAACATGCTAAGGGTCTGTTTGGTTGGGTGAAAAATATCAAGAAAGCAACGTTATAGAAAACCTATTTCTACAAACTTTTCTTTTTTTGTTAGTTTGTTCCACATTTTAAAACCAAGTGAAACCAAGAGAGAGACCCTTCTATTGGTTGATTTTTTACACCAATTTGAGAAAACTCAATTTCCAAAATTTTTTAAAGGAAATTGCTTAAGATCTTAATAGGCTGTTACTGGTTTCTTTTTTTTTTTTTTTGGAAATAAACCAAACATCCCCTAAAATGATGGATGCTCGGGTTCCGCATCGGATATTTAAAATTATGAACATTCTGCCTCTGATTCACCCATCACCAAATATAATGTAAAAAAAGATAGATAATAAAGTGATAAAGCTTATTAAACAAAGGGGGAAAATCCTATGCCATAAAAATGTCAAGCGTAGTAGATAGATTTGTAGAGAATTGATAAATAAATAGTATATTTTAAGTCAGCTTAGTAAGAAGAATATTCTCTATCTAGAGAAGGCAAAGGGAAACTATTGTTGCGATTCCAAAGTGTAGTATATTCAAAGGAAAGCTATGAATCAATTTTTTAAAGCTCTAAATTCAAATTAATAGAACTTTATATGAATGAACATAGCCATTGCATTTTCTATAGCTCTTCGTAATGTTTGAAGAATTTTAAGTTCAAAGGTAATGGTGAAATTGCAACTCGTGAAATAGAGATTTTTTTATTTCCATCATTTAATATGTTTAGCATATAAATAGACTAATAGTTAGTTTATTGTACTATTTCCATCTTAACAAAACTTACTAGTCCTCTTAAAGCCTAGCCTTAGCTATATGCTTGAATTATTTACATCATAATGTATTTAGCATTAAGCTCCTATTTGAATTATTTTTATCGTAAACACTTCTGAAATGAAATAAGGTTAGCATCTTTTACTATTGCTTATTCTTCAGATGTATAATCTTTCTCTTTTCTTGTTTGAAGCAGATGGTCTTATCAGTTTATTTTCAAATTTCAAAATGTGAATTTATAGAAACATTACAATGCAAGTTAAAGACAAGCCTTTTCGTTTTTAAAAACTTTTAAATCATAATAGCTTAATCTTAAACGTGGAACCTTTCAATTCACATCCTATACTTTTGAGTGAGGCATTTATCAATTTGCAAGGTGCATGCATAAACCGCTTAGCTCCAAAGTGCCAAATCATAGTTTCTAAGGTTGTAAGTGAAAATATCCGCTCCTTACCACGGAGGTCCGCGAACAAAACAGAGAGATCAACGTAATGTCCAACTCCATAATGCTTTTTCACCCAACCCACGATCATATTAAGTTGCCCCACATAAAGCTACTGCCGTTACCTTTGTTTTTTTTTTTTTTGGTTTTTATATTATTTTCGTCCAAAATAAAATTTAGAAAAATATTTAAACTTATCAGATATCTACAAGACTACAATTGAATGTTAAATTGCATTACAAATTGGACTTATAGTTGAATAACCATTGCTAAGTAAGTCATGTTAAAAATAAAAATAGTTTTATTGACTTTTATAATCCATTACTAAATGATGTCATTTTATATAAATGAAAATTTTCAAATCAATTGACAATCAAATACAACACTGCTGTAATTTACGTTATCTAAACGAGTAGTAATAACTAGACTATACTTGTCAAACTGGTCCTACACTATTACTCCAAACAATACTACTCCAAACAATGCGAGGTGTATGATAACTCAAGCCAATTTTAATAGCAATTCAAGTGGAAGGATCTTAAAATTTTGTGTCTAGTAGTGTAAGAGCAGTTTAGAGAGTGTAATTCAATAATAATCATCTCATCTAAATTGTGAATTATAGATCACGTACTATGTTAGACATTCAAATATTAAAAAAAAGGATCTATGAATATCAGTAAATTATTATTTGTTTGTAATAAAAATATATAAAATCTTTTATTAGCAAGAACACTACTTGTTTTCTAGACGTTTTTCTTCAAGTTATGATAGATACAATGTTTGATATTACCCATGCCTCATCTATACTCAATTCCTACAAGCTCAGATGTCATACCCGCCACACAAGTAGAAACACAATATTTGGTTGTTTCATACATTGTTGTAGATATGAGTATAGAGAGCTTTACTCGCATCACGTTAGAAAAAAAAATCAATACCTAATCTACCAATTATTTTGTTTCCTATTTTAGTGATTTAAAATTAAATCAAATAGAAGTAAGAAATATAATTCCCAATACTGGTTTGATAGATAATTCTTAATATTTTTTGAATATAGGCTTTTCTTGGGAGAGATGGGATATGAATACAGTATGGCATATATTTATCTATAACTCATGTTTTCTTACTGAAATACACTCAAAACTAATTGATATGCAAATAAAGAAGCAAAGCCATATAAAAAATAGATTCAAAGAACACGGCTCTCGTTATTTGGCATTGCGAAGGGACAGACGAAGGTTTTATTTGAAGAGTTCTCATTTTCTCCGCTGTCTTCTGTTCCTTACCAAACACGAAAACTACGCCGGGTGCCCCCAAACCCAAACCCGTTCCCATTCCCTTCTCAAAGTTTACATAAATACCCACAATTCAAATTATTTACAGAATCACCCACCTCTCCCTACTATTAACGTTTCTCTCTCTCTCTCTCTCCCCTTCCCTTCACGCACCGCCCTCTTCTCTCTCTCTCTCACCCTCACCCTCGGCTCTCCTTCCTCAATAAATCTCCGTCCCAGTTAGGGTTTCCAAATTGCCCCGACCTCTCTCTTCCCTCTCCTCAGTCAATTGCAATCTAGGGTTAGGGTTAGGGCTTCGGATTTCCCCCAATCCAATCGATGAGGAAATCCAAGCTCGAACCGCCTTCCCTCAGCAAGAACCGATCTTTCCAGATCCTTCTAACCCTAGCTTTCATCTACCTCTTCTTCCTCCTGTCCCAGTTCCCTTCCCTCCTCTCCCGCCCCTCCTCCTCCTCCTCCGCCGCCTCCACCTCCACCGCCGGCGATCCCCTCCGCAGCGAGCAGGAGACCGACTTCAAGTTCGCGCCAAAACGCCCCTCTCATCTCGTCCACACCTCAACGCAGTCTTCTTCTTCTTCTCCGTCCCCGAAATCATCCTCTTTTCCTACTCATCGTCGAGCTCCCTTCGTCTCCGGCCTGAGATTCGGAGATTACGGAGCTGACGCAATCAAGCACAACTTCTCCGAGATTCATCGAGTTGCGAAAGAGGCGTGGGACCTCGGGCGCAAGAACTTTAGGGAACTGAACAGTCTGCCTCCGTCAGCTGCCGATAAAGTGAAAGCCAAGGAGGAAGAGTCTTGCCCGTCTCATGTAACCCTGACGGGAGCTGAGTTTGCCGCCAAGGGGAAAGTTATGGTGATCCCCTGCGGGCTGACACTTGGGTCCCACATCACTCTGGTGGCGACGCCCTACCCTGCGCACCCGGAGTACGACCCGAAGATTGCGTTGAAGGAAGGGGATCAGGCGGTGATGGTGTCACAGTTTATGATGGAGTTGCAGGGGCTTAAGACTGTGGATGGGGAGGAGCCGCCGAAGATTTTGCATTTTAATCCGAGGCTGAAGGGGGATTGGAGTGGCCGGCCGGTGATTGAGCAGAACACTTGTTATCGGATGCAGTGGCACACGGCGCTCAGGTGTGAAGGGTGGAGGTCCAGAGCTGATGAGGAGACTGGTAAGATTCTGTCAAATTTATCTAAATGTTTGTTTTCTCTGTTTAATAGGGTGGTGCCTTCATATGAACTGCGACATTGATGAAAAATAGTTTTTTTTTACCCATGGGGACTTTGGGATTTTGATAATTAATTTCATTGTCTTCTGAAAAGGGTAATTTTGGTATAAATGCGTGGAGTTTTAGCTCAGTGGATTTTTGTAGTGTAGTCAATGTTTTTACTATGAAATAATGAGCTCAAAATCTGAATTTGTTATTGGTCTTAATAGTAGTATCCCTTTCTGTATTAAAAATGTATAATTTTCCTGAGAACTTTGGGTAGTGAGAGATTAATTTCATTTTTCTTTTGAGAAAGGGTATTCTTTGATATAAGTGCATGGAGTTTTGGTGATTTAGAATGTTTTGGTAAGGATCGGGAATGTTTTAAATAATGAGTTCAAAATCTGAATTTGTTAGTGGATCTTAATAGAAATTTCCGCTTTTAAGATGACCTAATTCTCCTATCAGACATTTCAATTCTGGTTGGCAGGTAGGAAGTCTTAATTTTAATGCTTGAGACGTTTTTACATATGATGTGCTTGTGAAAAAGACCGGTTTAACTAAATCCTCAATTTTGTAATGGTCTTATTTCATTTTATTGGAAATTACAATTTTCATGTATGATTTTGTGTTCTAATTCTGTGCTCCGTATGCTCTGATTTTTTTCCCGGGTGAATGAAGGATATAACCATCTGATTCTAGTGTAATTTAGGTCTATCCTTAATGTCTGTGCATCTGTTAAATAACATCAAAATTGATCTTTTTTTTTGTGTGGTTCAAATTGACTTTACAGTGGATGGGGAAGTAAAATGTGAAAAGTGGATCCGGGATGATGATAACCATTCAGAGGAATCTAAAACAACATGGTGGTTGAACAGATTAATTGGGCGAACAAAGAAGGTCTCTTTCGATTGGCCATATCCATTTGTTGAGGGTAAACTGTTTGTTCTCACATTGTATGCTGGTCTTGAAGGCTACCATGTCCATGTAGATGGGAGGCATGTGACATCTTTCCCTTACCGTACTGTAAGTGTCTTGATAGCATCTAATGCTACTTGTGGCTATTAGTTAAGCTATATAATTTCTAGCTCTCGTTACTTATGGAGCATGGCTTATACATGTTTTTATAGGGATTTGTTCTTGAGGATGCTACTGGTTTGTCATTGCATGGGGACTTAGAAGTCCACTCGATATTTGCTGTTTCATTACCCACGTCACATCCTACTTATGCCCCGCAAAAAAGTCTTGAAATGTTGACTGAGTGGCAAACCCCAGCACTTCCAGATGGACCTATTGAGCTTTTCATTGGCATCCTTTCAGCTGGTAACCATTTCGCAGAGAGAATGGCTGTGAGGAAATCATGGATGTCTACAATTAGGAAATCATCGAATATGGTGGCTCGCTTTTTTGTTGCTCTGGTAATTTTCTGATCTCTCATGCAGTATAATTGGGTATTATGTAAGTTGGTGTGGGGATTTCGACTAATAGTGATCTTTCACGACAGCATGGGAGAAAAGAAGTGAATGTGGAGTTAAAGAAAGAGGCAGAGTTTTTTGGTGACATTGTGATCGTGCCTTATATGGATAGCTATGACCTTGTTGTCTTGAAGACCCTCGCGATATTGGAATATGGCGTAAGTGAGATATTGATGAATGATCGCTTATATTTTCTTGTTTATTTATATCTTTGAGGAAGAGTTAAAATTTGAAAATAGTCAATCTATTTGCTTAGACTGGGTTGGAGTTTCAAAATAGTTGATTGAGTTCTGATTTCTGTTGTTTTTCTTTTCAACTTGTATTGATAATGCAGGTCCGTACTGTCTCAGCAAAGTATATAATGAAGTGTGATGATGACACATTTGTTAGGATTGATTCAGTGATGAAAGAAGTCAATAAAATTCCAAAGGGTGCAAGCTTATACGTGGGGAATATAAACTTTTACCACAAGCCTTTGCGCTCTGGGAAATGGGCTGTGACATATGAGGTATCTTTTGTTTTTATCAAATAGCTTGTTTATCTTTAGACTTGTATATCGGATCTATTGTTCCCTGTAGAATTTTTTTGACATCTGAAGAATTACATAGATATGCATGAATTGCAAATTGGCAAGCACTGGGATCTCATTTTAGTGCTGGTTCCATTTTTTTAGAATCTTCTAGGGCGTGTTATGATGTTAATGGACACAATGATATGAGCATGAAAATAAAAGAGAATTTTTTTAGTATGTCTACTGTGATCAACTTCTTAGGTGGTAAAAGATTCTCTTGAGGCAATCTTCTGCAATATTTTCTTTTACTGCTATCTCTTTTAAACAGCATAAGTTCTAACTGTTACCAACGGGATCCCCATAAGCGGAACATTTTTGCAGTTGCTTGGCTGTTGCAAGCATCTAATTTTCTATCGAAAGACAACTTTTGTGTAACAATGTTTGCATCTGCTTCGCTTTCTAGCATATCATCCCAGGGCAAGCAAGCTGCAATATCATAGGTCCTAACCCACTTGTTTTGAATAGCATGATCGCTTCCTGCAGAGGTTCTTGTAATGTTGTATAGGTGGCTGCGTCATTGTACCCACTGCCATTCAATTTTTCTAGTCCTTTATTCCTTGGTAGTTGGCAGAGACTTGGTAATGACAAAGGTTTTCGCTGGAAAAGATGTCTGTGATGCGGTCACTATATTTTCAATCATGCATATCAAGCCTCAGGATGCATTTAGGTGCTAACTATGTAATTGGGAGATGAACGTGTTCTACAATGAGTAAGTTAAAGAATTAAGAGCTTGGACCAAGCTGCAGGAGGCAAAGCTGTCAGCTACTGACCAACTGAAGACTCTTTTTAGTATTGTTTATCTAGGTTGAGGGCACAACTGGTGAACCATCAGAACTTAGGAACATGCAAAAATCAGTGCTTTATACGAACCATTCCTTTAGATAAATTATTGTCTTCTCTCTATCATTTAGATATACATACTGTATTTACTTCCAATTACTGACTGAATATCTGTTTTAACTTTTCATTTCAGGAATGGCCGGAAGAGGACTATCCACATTATGCAAATGGACCTGGATATGTTGTGTCAGCTGACATTGCCCATTTTATTGTGGCAGAATTCGAGAATCACACATTAAGAGTAAGTTTATTGAACTTGTATACCTTGCATTAACTATTCACACTCTGTCTTGCCTGAGAATTGCTGAAAAATTATGATTCATTTGTCATCCCTGGATAATCTCTGACGTCTACTCGTCCTCGACTTATAGCTTCCCATTAGGGATGCCCTTTACCTATTGTATATCTGCTTTTGCTAGTGGAACAGGCTTTACAATATCTTTATGATGCCTTTATGTCCACCACTTTCTTTGTGTACTCTGACATTTGTGATAGGAAAAAAAGAAAAGTAACTTACAAGTGTGCAAACATGATGCAGCTATTCAAGATGGAGGATGTGAGCATGGGCATGTGGGTCGAGCAATTCAACAACACAAGACCTGTTGAATACGTCCATAGCTTGAGATTTTGCCAGCACGGGTGCATAGAAGACTACCTTACTGCTCATTATCAGTCTCCAAGGCAAATGATATGCATGTGGGAGAAGTTACAGGAGGGAAAGCCTCAGTGCTGCAACGATAGATGACACCACACGGGCAATCAATCGAGAGTTTTATCAGAGAAGAATTTTGCTGTTCGCCTGACATTTGATGAGAGGAAAATGAGGCTGGCTCACCCAGATTCATTCATTGTTTATTTTCTTTTTTTCTTTTGTCTTTTGGTGAGAGGCTGGTGGGTTGAAGGGTACAGCTCTTATGAGGCTGTTTTTGTACATTTTAACAGGCGAAAAAAGAGAGAAGTAGTTTATGTTATGTATTGTAGGGTCTGTGAAGAGGACCATCAGATGATAGTATAGTTTTTTACCCCCCCTTGTTTTTTCCCTTGACTCCTGGTGACGAACATTTTAATTTACAACTTTGTAAATTTTCTGCTTAAATGGCATTCCATACTTGAGATCTTGCGGCTCTTTATTTGTCTTTCACCATACTCTTCATATTGACTCTTAAATGTTGATAAGAGAAATATGACATTGTGGAGTGTAAGAGCGAAATTCTTATTTTCTTTGTCTTGGTCACGAAACTTTAGGTGTTCTTATATAATTGCGTAACATATGAATCCTTGATTTTCTAAATGGAATGTTGAAGAAGTCCGCATCCCTTGTTCTGTCTTTGGATCCTAGTTGGTGGACCCGGGAATTCTTTGAAACCTTCAAATTCCTTCTGGTGGGCATCGGTCTCTTTCAAAGTGAAAGGATGATGGCTGGAAGTGGAAGCTCTCCCCCATATGCGAGGACCACAATTTTGAACTTCTCATGGGAACACCATGGGCCACAAATCAACTTTTTAACTTGGACAATTTTAGCCAGCATATTTTATGAAAATAATTTTTTCCCCCTTCTAATATTCAGTGTTTGGTTAAAAGAGTTCTCTCTAGGTAATTGAGACTCATAATACCTTAACAGAGCTTTCTTTTAAGAGAGAAAGTATCAAGTGGATTCAAATCCATGACATTAAGTGTGCACTAAAGAGATGTTAATTCATGAATCATTAGACTTTCGTACTTAGAGAAAATACCAAATGATCTCGAATACATGACATTAATTGTGCACCACACGGATGTCAATTTTTGGATTATCAGACTTCGAGATTCATGTACGGATCTAATGTCTAACATCTTTTTCGCGTACATTTAATGCATTGGACTAGATCCATTGTATACTTTCTTCTCGTGTCAGGTTCAATGATTGTCATCATTTTGATGCACATTTAATGTCATGATCCATAATCATTGAATAAATCATCTCATGAACGCAATCAAAATACATTTACTCTCATGACAATCAAAATAGATTTCCTCTCATGACCATCATGGAATATTTTGTACAGTTACTATGTATATTTCACTAGAGACTTTCTTATTGTAGAAATCTTATTATCTTTGTTGCATGCATCATTTATTATGACAAATTAGGATTAATTGTAATCCTAATTTGATACGACATTTTATAGCAGCAAAGATTACACAGTTGAGATGAACGGGTTTAGAATAGATCCTCTTCACTACTAAAAAAATGTAGTGGAGCGATCCTTAATCATAATTATTAATTATCTAGCGGATGATTATGAATTTTTCATTAAGTGCAAATTAAAAATGAGTACAATACACATGGATATAGTGAGTGTTAGATTTAAAATGTGTCACAATCACCTACTAAATAATCAACCGCTAGAAATAAAAATAGCAGTCTCTCCATTATTTTCTTGCGGTAGAGTGAAACCAAATTGCAGATGAATTGGATTATAGAGAGTATCATCCTCTCCGGATAACATGAACCATAACCAAACGGAATAATTATCAGCATAAAAATCTAAATATTTGTTTTTATCTTCCAGCATGTGCAGGGATTCTGTAAATGAGGAGATTCTGTTCCTTGTCCCCTTTTGGTTTGACATCCAAATTTTGCTCTGAGCCCACATGCTTTTTATTGGCCCTCAACCTACTTTTTGATTCCCTTTTAAGGAATTTTCCTTACAAAATATTTACTTTTTTTAGAAAGCTTACAAAATATTAATATTGTAATTTTACAAGTTATCCCGTGAGGACCCACTTGAAGCGTGCATCTGATTTCAAAACTATTCATCACTTTTCATATGATGTGTATGCAGTGTGCTCTATTTTATTGGATGTGATTGCCAAAGGACTCGCCATTTTGTAGCATGTGCCTGCAACAATTTTGTTTTTGCACTCTGTGCGAGTTCTCTAATTCCTCGAGAGAAATCCTCGATACCAACTATACATATCCATCAGTTCAGTTGTATCTATATTTCTAGTTGAGTAGGGAATATGTAATAAATTACATCTTTCTTTTCTGAATATAAAATATGTTTCTTCTGCCCTCTATGTGTACGGATTAAATTCCTCCTCTTTTGCAAATTGTATCATTCTTAAACTTCATCAAAATTCTCATGAGCTTATTGACTTGTTTCTATTTTCTGTAGATCACATGACATAGCCTAAATAGTAAAGAAGAGTCCCCAAGACCACCTTTAAAATAGGATTATTCTTTAGAGTTTATTTTTTTGTTAATTTATACGTAAACTATCTTTAAACGGTTTTTGTTGCAATCAACTACCCGGACTCACTTTTAAATGTTGTTGATTTTCTAAGAAATATATTTTGGAGTTATGCATAAAAATATTTTCTTTAATCAATCTAATTAGAATTAGTTCATACTTGAATATATTTTTATTCATAACTCTAAAATAAATTTCATAGAAATCTTTTCATTATAGTTATACAAAATTAAGTCAAACTTAGAAATTTATCTGAAATTCTGAAAGGAACATATTAACTGTTTATTTCAAACAATTATCAAGCCTCTTGATCAATATATTTTCGAAGAATATGTATGTCTATTTCAAACAATTATCAAGCCTCTTGATCAATATATTTTCAAACAATTATCAGACTTCGAGACTTTTGAGTATTGTGAGAGTGAGATATTGTGAGCAAGTTGAGAGCTTTGGTTGAGGGTTAGTTTGTGAGTTTTGTGAGATTGTAACCCTTTGTACTCTCTTTGATTTAGTGGAACCTCCTTATCCTTTCCCCGTGGACGTAGGCAATTTGCCGAACCATGTAAAATTGATTGTCTCGTTATTTGTGTGATTTGTAATAGCTTTTAGGTTCCCTCGACAGGTCAGTCCTAGAACTGATGAGAGGAAGAGCTGATATCTCACTTGGTTGAGATATTTTGCTTAAGGTTCTTGTTTCCTTTGTGAAACAGGATTTCCTATTGCGACCTGACTCTCTTGTTGTGCTGTCAAAGTGCTGCCAAAATTTCCGCTGCACGCAACAGTTTTATTTTTGGCAAAAACACCATGAAAACAAGTAAAACCCCATGGTATCAAAACAAAGCCTAACTAAATGTTAGAAATACACGTATAGCCACAAAGTTGATCATTTAGCTAAACATTAGAAATATTAAGGGTATGTGTATGAAGATTGAACACAAATTTTTATTTTCTACGAACACATCCTGCAACTCTTTCGGCAAAAACCTGGGAAGGTTTTGGAGCCTACCATATAAAGAGGATTTTTTTGGCATTCACCTGCAGCTGCCCATTGAGGGCATAACAAATTCTCATCAGCACATTCTCCATTGCCAACGCGGGTTGGACGTGTATAGGATCCAACGTGGATCCACTTTGTTGCGGACCATTTTTCGCCAACTATCACTGGGCAGCTTCCGTGCAAACTTAATGGATCTGTTGTCGCATTAATATGAAGACTAAAGAATAGTAACGCGTCGCCCTTGTCAGGTTTCACTAGAAAAACATTGATGGTAACAAGATCAGCTTCAGCAAACAAGACAGATATTCTAATCACAGCTCAGAAATACTAAGATCACGAGGAGTTTTAGGAAAGGCATCACATATATTTTCTTGATATTGTGTTATCTTTTATTTCTAAAATGGTAAAAGGGGGGCAATATGAGGTATCTACTTCGTTAAAAAAGAAGAAGAGAACGTAAAGGATCAAGAAAAAGAAGGCACTGCAGGCCCCAAGATGCTTGAGTCAATAATAGCTAAGGTTTGAGATTAAAAAAAAAACATGATATTGATCTTCCATGAAATTGGTGTTGTGTTTAATGGATGAGATAACACCAAGCCGACTGTGGTACATTGCTGGAGTTAGGATAGATTGCACCTGTAGTGTTATTATGAAGAAAGGATAATTGGAAAGGCAAAACGCAATCACTTTACCATAAATTATCAAGTTAAAAATCTTATGAAGGACATCAAGAACTACCCTAAGACAAAATCAAAGTAATGAGGACCTAATGTTGTAAAAGTAAAAAAAATGGATGTAGCAGTTATAATTCAAAATTCAGTTCCATCTGGTTTTGGGGCATCATTTTAAATGGAGATAAAACTTGGTATCTAATTTTCTACTGATTTTACCTGCATATCCCTTTTTTGCGCAGTCTGACCAAGATTCATTTTTCTGTTGCGTAAGTGCCCCCTGGACAATGAAGCTTATAAGCTAAATATAATCATAAATGCGTAGGCATCTGAAAAGGAAAATAGTGGAACATGGATAATGTTATATGAATTATACCTCTGCAATTGGAAAAACAGTCTCCCCACCCTTCTCAACATTTGATAGGTACATAAGTACTGTAGCGAATCGATGACCTCCACGTGCAATATTAACTTTGTCAACAAAATAATCGAAATGGGGCTCATACTTTTGACCAATCTCGTATCGTAGGACTTGGATGGCTTCACCATTTTCTAATTAATAAAAGAAATTTCAGAAAAAATTCCTTTGTTTTCCTTAGAGTGGGTAAATTTGAGACCTTGTGAAACACTAAAAGAAGGTTTCTAGTATCTACAAAAGAATTGACGGAGTTACCTTCTGGAAGAAAGGTCCAAGATGCAATTCTTTGCTCAATTCTTGTGACAATTTCATCCTTCAGGCAAGAAATATGCATTTTGTCAAATTTTTGGCGTTCACGTTTGACACTACACTATACTGGATATTGTAAGAAAACAACCGCTAATACTATAAAGGGACTGCATTAAGAGGGGACATGAACAATATCTTGAAAGATTTTACCTACACGTAAGACATAATATATCTACTGTAAAAACATCAATAGGTTGTAAAAATTGTTTCTTTTGCCTTTCTAGGACGTCAATTAAACCTTAAGATAAATAGGAAAAATAGTTATACCATGCTAAAAGAGACTCTTCACTAACTCAGATCTTTCCTGGGGTTTCTAAATGTCAAATTATTAAATTCATATAGGTTGTGAAAACTATTGATTATAGTTACTACTACTTATAAGAAAAATAGAACATAAGCCTGATAATCCAACTTTTACATGGCTTCAACAAGTGTTCTCTCCATTCACCGGATGGAATCTACTTCTAAACTAGCACATCATAAAATAGCTTTAGCTATGGCGCAGAGGCAGGGACCTTTAAGATGACGCCCAAATAATCCATGTTCAAATCCTACTAGCCTCAGACTACAGAGCTGATTTTAAAAATAAATAAATAAATACCGCGCTATGTGAGTCCATATATCGGGCTATGAAAAGGGTGCTCACCATAGGGAGACATACTAGCGTATAAAACAATAATCCTCAGTCTTCACCTAGCGGTATAAAATAAATTCCAGTATGTGAGTCCATGGTTAGGGCCATGAAAATGGGGGTCAGCCTGCAGCTGCAGGTGCATGTTAGAATATAAAACAATAATCCTCAGTCCTTCGGAGTTTTTGTGTACTCGCAGGACCGTTAAGAAGCTTCATACAGAATCTTGTCAATATCAATTATTAACCATGGTTCAATCGAGCAACAACAACAGCAACACACCAAAACCACCCCATAAACTAATTTCCAGATCGTATTACGAAACCAAAAAAAATCTCTTCCAGAGGATTTCTTATGTTCAAGTTTAGCGCCATAAGCAAATAAAAGTTCGAGAAAAATCCAGACTTAAGCATTCAATTCATCACCGTCAGTATCAGCAAAAGCCCATAAACAAACGATAACCAACACAGAGCGCTCGTCAATTACCTGATGTGTGCTAAGAAACATTCCAGAGCTCGTCCTGACCTCACCATCACACTCTTTCCAGATCACAGTCGATTTCTCTAGCTTATCTCTGGCCTAAATTCACCAATACAATCAAATGAGTCCTCAAAATAACAAATTTCATAAGAAACTTGATCCTAATTACCAGTGAAATGAGATGGTCACACTCTTCATGAGAGAGAAAGCCCTTGTACAGAAAAGCCCTGCAGCAGAAAATCAAAACCCATGAACCAAAAAAAGAAGGGAAATCAAGAGAGTGAGAAATGGCAGTAACCTTGGTCTCCATGAGAGTTGGGTGACTCGAGTTGGGTCGAAGGAGCGGACATGGGTGGTGAAGATGAAGCAGAAGAGGAAGGAGAGGGAGAGGGGAGAGATCAAACCCATTTTGATATCGATTTCGATTTCTTGAAGGAGAGAGAGGATTAAGCATTGCGGTTTTCCTTGTGAATCTTTGTAATAAATGCATAATAACAATGCGTGCTAGAGATCTTTCCTTGTTTTCTCTTCCAGAGGCGCCCACGGGAATCTGCTATTGGATTCTGAAGGAAATATACTGAAGATTTTGACTCTTTTGTTTCCTTTTCGAGCGTCGCGGCTTTGGAAATTTTTGTTTCTTTGTTTGTTCTGTGAGCTTGGGCCTATATTTGGGCTACAAGCCTGAAATGGTAATTTATATTGGATTTGTATTTGTTTGACAAAGTTGCGAACAGGCCCAAAGTATATTGAGGGATATTCATGACTCGCCGTCAGGTGTCCGTTGGAAAAAATAGTCAATTAAATGAATCCATTGAGAAGACCATACTAATTGTTTTTTAATCATTGTTTCGTACGGAATGGTCTAGAAATGAAGAGAAAAATGTTAGTTTGATATGGAATATTCTAAAGAAAAAAGAAAGAGAAAAAAAAAGAAAGCGAAAAATATTTTGTTAAATTACTATTTGCCCTCCAAAATATAGTAGAAATGAGAACACATTCTCCAATCATACATTTTTTTACTGCATCCACTAATATTTTTATATAGTACTATAGACTTTGCGTGCAAGTTGACAAGTGAAATATGGAAAAAAAAAGATCCCTCCGATTCTTAAACTTGTTCCATGCATACACAAAATTTGATAAAAAAATCCCTTGAACATCTTTTTCAATTGGGGCATGTTTTGTTCACTTGTACTAAAACGCGTGAAATGTACTGTAGCGTGGAAATGTTTCATCCAGCTAAGCCTGACAGCTATAGTAAAATTAGTCCAAAACACTTCATTTTGGTGAGAAATGGTCACATACTGCCACCTAGGTTTTTTCACTTCCATGTTAGCCTCTAAACTGCACAACCTAACAGAATAAGCACGTGACGGCTACACTGCATTTCGCGCAAAAACATCACAACCAAACAGACCCTTGGTATACCAAACAAATCCATCTGGTGAATCTTGATAACATAGGCTTATTTTAATCACAATTGATCAGCGAAATCCTCTGCATCGTCGTAGTTTAGTACTATTGTCAATTGCTCAAACAGGCAGGCTTATGGTTCTACAATCAGATTGTAGATTTTAGGTAATTCCGGTACTGACATTTCGTTAATTATTTATAATATCGTTATTGTTGTTGTTGTCTTATGAAAAAGGTCGGGGAATTAGATTTTTTATCACGGTATTTTTTACACAACTGAACGTTCATATCTATGTTTTAATTGCTTAGATGACCGATCATCTAATTAAATGCTAATGGATCTGCTAATCACTTCTAATTTTGTTCCATCGATTGATATAATTTATTTCGCTTATGTGATATAAAAAGTTATTGATCATTTGATATAATGGATTCTGTCTATGGGTAACATCCTGATCACTTCTGAAAAGTGCAAATTTGTGACATATTAGTCAACTTGTATTTGATAATTATATTGCAATTGACATAATGCTTAAAAATAAACGGAAATTTACAACTTAAAGAATTAGGTAGTCCAATTGGTATTTAACTTCACGACCGGTCATCCAATCCATTAATATATATGTATGAATTTTTCAATTATGAGATAAATACAGTGACTAATGATCCAATTAACCACGAAAAGGTCCTATTAGACTCACCGGCCATGATGGCATGGGCACTATTGTGGGTAGTGATGAATAAGTTGAGATTATTATTATGTTTAGAGAAACCAGAAAATAGCGTGTGCCCACTTGCCCGATGGAAAATGCGACACCAATCTCGAAAACCCTCAATTTGATGTCTGTCTCAATTTTGATTTTAGAATAACACCAACAATATTTGTTGGGATTGTGTCTTTGATTCTTTATATAACTTCATGAGAATTAGATAGGGTTAGAGATCTATCATGATTAGAAGATTGAGTCTTATCATAATTAGGAGTTTGAATTTTATTCTAATTAAAAAGTTAGGCTAGATATATGGTTTTGGTTTCCCTATATATATTCTTATATTGTTAGAGGAAAAAACCAAGCAGATGAGAGAGAGCCAATATTCTTGTAATCTAGGGTTAACAGATGACGTAACCTGATTCAAGAATATTGTGCGAGGGGAGAGGGTTTCGTAGTCTTTGTCCGTGCAAAATATTACATCATTGAGTGAGAGTTACACAGTTTTTGTCCGTTCAAAAGATTGTAAGGAGAGGGCTTTGGAAAGAATATGAGAGTTGATTATGTATGTGAGATTGAGAGATTCAGAGACAAGAGTTGAGTGGTTCATCTTTTAGTTCTCCCTAATACATATTTGATTTCTCGTATTGTTGCCTTGTGGACGTAGGTCGAAGTTGATCGACCGAACCACGCAAATATTGGTGTTATTTTTTCTTGATTGTGGTTATTATCTATCTTGTTGATTGTAGGTTTGCTTCCGAGTTGCACATATTATAGTAGACGGAAATAGTAAAATTCCCCAACAATTATAATTAAACGTTTGCAGTACAATGTCCTGAACCTGTTTGCGTTAATGCCGGAGTGAGCGACGTAGCAGTGGACCTGCAGGTGACTCCATGAAAATCTTTGTAAATTGATTTAGCAAAACAAATTCATGTAATTCTGTATGAAATGGCTCATATTTTTCGCAGTTATTGTAGCTTGATCTTTGAGAACTTTGCGTCACGATGGAGTTGATCGTCATTCGTCAATCTCTCAGACAGTCTGATTGTCCTAGTTGATTTGACTTTCAGACTGTAGATTTCAGGTAATTCTACCACCTGCATCTCTTTATTATTGTTTGGCAAACGTCAAAATTTGGACTGAAATCTACAATTTTCTTATATTTAATCTCAATCCTTTATAATTTGTACACGGACTCGTGAGCTAGATTGGCATAGTCACTGTGGTTTGCATTGATGAATAAATTGAGATGATCATATTTCTTATAGAATATGCAGAAACAAATTTCTCTTAACTAGGAAAAAGAAGGCATGTTTTCTCTTGACTTAACTCACTATTGCTTTTTGGCATACATAAAAGTAGTATGTTTCTTTTGGGGTCATTGCACGTTAGTCCCTTCTGTCATCCTTAATTGCCAAATTGTCCATCAAAATCTCAGGATTTGCCTATTAGCCCTCAAATCTTCAGTTTTCTTGAAAATTCATCCCTTTGTTAGGAATTCTATTATTTTCTCTAACTCTAGTTGGGTTAAGCCTTAACCCAATATCTAAAATTACCCAAACAACCCCTGCATTTTCCACTTGAGGTTTTCTCGAACTCTGGTTGAGAATATTACTATTGGAAAAAGCTTTGGACTGGATTTGGGGGAACTCCTGACTGTTGGGGAAGAAAGACTCGATGGTTTTGAGTTTTAGTTCAAGCAGGTTTAAACCTGTTATGAAATGGGTTGGTAAGATTTTAAATGATGAGATTAATTATGGGTGGACCATATAACGAGAAAATAATCTAATTCCGTTAAAGCTAACAGAAGTTTACTCTTATAAAAAAAACATCACTAACAAGAGGAGTGAATTTGCAAGGAAATTGAAGATTTGAGGGACTTAGAAGCAAATACTGAGGATTGAGGGACTATTTGGCAATTAAGAATGATATAAGGGACTAATATGCAATTACCCCCTTTTTCTTTACAAAATGTTTATGTTTTTCAATGAATTTGATTTTAATATGACCTGATTTTGAATGACCCTTATTCTGCAAAGGAAAGCACTTGGTAGAAAAATTAGGTGAAGATTGACCCGGTAGCAAGATACCATGATTCATTCTTTTTCCTATATATGCTGGTAGTTATCGAGCGTCTTTAGTCCCAGATTACATTCTGGAATTTTGGTTGCTTGTAGATGATTGCATTGAGCTGTCCCCCTTCCCTTGTAGATGATACACCAACTTTCTTTCTTGATGTGATTTTTTATTTTTCTTGAGAAAAACAATGAGACATAAGCCCTACAATATTTCATTGAAAAGAAAAAGTGAAACACATTCTCCATAATTTGAAAATATACATGAAACTTCACGTATAACGTGGCCCTTCAAAAGAAATAAAAAAGACAAATAAGGACGCGTTATTTTTTGTCCATACTAGCAACAGAACATATCCTATGTTGCAGGTGCACCATGTTTAATATATAATATACCATAGTTTACATTTCTTGATATGGTAACTGAAGGGAATGAGATTCTGAGTTTTGCATCCTCAAATGACCTCGAGGCAATCAAATTCATAACCTCTTTTGTTTTTCTCTTCGTACACTTATAAATAATAATAACAATGAAATGTTACTTAAGGCTCACAAGTAGAAATCTGAAGCTCTAATGAAGAGGTGAAAACAGGCCATATTTGAAGTTCAGGTTTATAGCAAGCATTGGCGAAAAACGGCCATTTGAGTAATTTTTATGCTGTGAATGCTGTTAAGCGTTAGAACTTCGTACCATCGAATCTTTTGAACAATATGTTTATCTCCTTATTGCGCATTTACTTCAAAGAACCGAATCATCCTAACTTCAGCAAACCACGGTCAAAGCTAAAAGTTCACAGCTGCCAAATATGTTAAACTAGATGAAATCATTTGATTACTCCAAACACATTTAAATTACTTAGTTTCAAACTTTTCAGTCATAGGGAACATTTTTTTAGTTTGAAAGACCATTAGTTTTTAATGCCCTCTGCATGAAAGTGACAAGTGAAGACATAAAATGAACAAAGTTGATGATCATTTGCTGAAAATGTTGAGGAAAGGTTCAACATTTGAAACAAGTAGTACACTGTAATGAAAGAAACTGAGTATAACTTACAAAAATTAAAGCGCAAACTTTGAAAGGGGTAAAATTCCATTACCAAAAGGATAAGTGATACCCTCCTTGATTTAGATAAAGTAACCTACTGATCAAACACAAAAAACAAATGGTTGCATGAGAAAATTCCCAAAGGCCAAAGCAAAGGAATTTAGGCTGCTGGCTAGTGGGTCCATCCTGTTCCTAAAGCATGGAGGCCTCAAATGACCACTCACGTTCAGGGCTCTCTTTCTTTTGTTCTCCTACAAAAGTGCAACAAGAATCCCTTCCAACTCTAAAAAAGTAAAAGGAAGCAAAACAACCAACTCAAAAAACCAAAGTTTTAAAAAACAATATATATATATATATATAGAGCATATAACACACAAAAACACATTCCCCATTACTTCATTCCCTCATTTATTCTTTCTTGCTCTCTTTCTTCACCTCTCATTCCCTCTACCTAGCTACATTCTACAATGACCCTCTCACCTCCACATTCTTCTCACTTAACAAGCCATTACTAGCATTGTCAAGGAGAGGGGAAGAGAGTAAGAGAGGGTAGAGGAAAAAACAGAAGAAGAGGAAGAAGAAATAGGGAGGAAGAAAAAGACATGGGAAGTTCAAGTAGGTCCACTAGGAGAATTTTTGGTGCAATTGCTTGCTTCCTCTGTATTGGCCTTTTGGTGTCTGTGGCTTTAGAAGGCAGTAAGGGAACAAACGCAACACTTCCTCTGAGTTCTAGGGGAATGTCAGCGACGACGGTGAGGTCCAATTCTCAGATGAAAATGGATCCTCTCAGTGCTACCAAGAGGAGAGTGCCAAATGGGCCTGATCCTATCCACAACAGGTACTTGATTGCTCTGTCATCAGATTTTGCTCTTCACCTCTTCATTAGTAAGTAGCTATTAGTATTTTGCCAAGTGTTCTTCATCGCGCAATATGAATTTTGATTTAGTTGTCATGGCTTACAAATTTTTCATGTAGCCTCATACTATCTTCTTGCATTTTTCTTCTTTTGTCCACCTGTTAGTTGTAGCTGGGTTGTTTTAATCCTCACTCTTCTCTGTTTAAAAAACTCTTTTGTTATAAGTGGAAACAGATTATAGTTGCTAACTAAAATTTAATTTCCCCATGAAAGATATACTAGTATATTAGATAGTAGATAAAGTGACATGGAAACCATGAATAGTTGTTTTTTCACATTCCCATGCGTTTTTGGATAGACATGTGCAAGATTTGCTTGATTAATTGCCAGAGGGGCTTACTTTGGAGGCTTCATGGGCCCAAATCACAAATCTCACAGTACACTTATAGCTTTGATGTTACCCCCTGTTCAAAAATTAAAAGAAGGGAAAAGAAAAGAAAAGAAAAGAGGGTCTCTCTTCACTTTAGTCACTCCCTCCCACACCACATAATCATGCTTATCTTCCCAAGAAACTTACACTCATCATAACTTACTCAAATTTGATTAAAGAATCAAACAAAACGTTAACATAGTAACGTGTATCAAGATTTAGTGTGGGACCCCACATCTACTTATAGCTTAATCAAAGTTACTAATGCATGGTTTAGTGAATGACATTCACCTGAATTTGAGCATTGCATGATGAAATGTTGCGAGAATTGCTTCACAATCTGACCAGAATTGGATGAAATTTTGTATTGCAGAAGAGCAGGCAAGGCTGGGCGGCCGCCGGGGAGGGCGTAGAGGGAGGGAGGGAGGGCGGGCGACGGTGAAGTTTCTTGATGAATTAGGGGGTGGGGGTGGGGGGACGTCTCATCTTGGATGTAGCAAATGAGTTGGGAAAATCTTTAAACACTCCTAAATTTAGCCAAAAATATCATTGCTTTGCCAAAGTGCATACGCACTGCTTTATGTGTTGTTGGTTGTGTTTGGGGGTGTGTAAAGAAGACAATTAGCTTCCCTTACACAAAAAAAAAATACACATTCAAGATTCTTGACAAAGATGGTCATAAGCTTTTGCGGTCACTTTAGTGATCTCCTTCCTTTATTTTTGAGTGTGCATGAGATACACAGAGAGAGAGAGAGAGAGGGAGAGAGAGAGAAAGAGAGAGAGAGAAATGAGATGATGATGATGATGATGATGATGAGTTGATGAAGAGTAATGATATGTTTGTTAGCATGTAAAGAGAAAGATATCCAAAGAATCATTTTGATATGTACTATAGAAGAGGTAGAAGTGCGTGGAACAAAGACCAAGAAATGTTCTAGTAGGCATAAAATCATGCATGTAAGGTTTGCTTTGATTCTTTCAGTCCATCTCTCTCACTCTTGGTTTTGGCTTCTTTTGTGTGGTTTGGCTCCTAGAGATCCTTGTAAGTAAAGCAATTCCACTGATTAAAGAGCCCTTAGATTTAATTGTATTTTAATCTCACTACCTTTATCTTTTCTCCTTTCTTGTCTCCCTCTATATCTCTTACTCACTTTGAGAGTACTGTTTTGGATTTATATTGTAGAATGGGACTGACCAGTGTCAGTGCTATTCAAACTTACTCATATTTGCATGGAGATTCTTCTAATCTCATAAACTACTGCAGGGAATAAGGCAAGGAAAAAAAGAAAAGAGTAAAAAAGCCAAAGTGGCATAGGCCTTGGCTTCTTCCAATTGCTTTATCTTTTTTTTCCCCCTTTACCTCTCTTTTTGATTCTTTTCTTGCTATATATTTTGATGGGATCGAGGAGCAAAGACTTGGTCTTAAAGCATCTGAGACTCTAACTAGGTTGTTTCCAGCAATCAGTTTCAGTCCTTTTTTGTGTATGTCACTATCTTTAACCTTGGAGCGTGTAAGAGAAAATGCCCACACTAATGTTTTCTCAATGTATCTGCTACACTTCAATTTACAGGTGACCTCATAACCTGACCTGGTACAATATTGTGTGGATCTTCAAGGTGGAAGTTTTCAGGGAAAACTATGTTTTAGATCCAACTTTCCTCCAACGTCCAGTAATATAACAATTATCTATGTTAGATTAGAGTAAATGAGGGATGATGTGTCGCTCTATGCTCTTGACCAATGTATTGTCAATAACATACAACCGGAAAATCAATTATGATCTACATATGTTAAAAGAACTAGACTCTGGCGCTCTACGCGCGTGTCAAGTCTGGGACACTAGTTAAGATCATACGTGGATACATCAATTCTCGTTTACTTAGCACATTATGAATCACTAAATAAATTTGTTAGCACATTATGCATCACTAGATAAATTTGATCAATAGAAGTTGTACATGCTCTTGCATGTTCCATTAATAAAACTAGATTATCAGATGGTTTATCCGTATCAATGTTAGTTTCTTGAAAAAGTCAGACATATTAAATACAGAAACATAACTAATGTAGATTTTATAAGGGAGCATGATAAAATTCCATATCCTAAATTTAGGATCCCTGACTCTATAGTTGTGACTTGTAATTTCAAAATAAACATGCACCGACTGCACATTGTTAGTTTGTTACAAATAATGCATTCGGATTCACTTGCACTGAATATCAATTTCTACTTAGTACAACCTGTTCATTTAGTAAATTACGCTATTTTCACACTTCCCGGGAGAGATCTGAGGACTAGTGTTCACTTGCCTCCTTCTTTACTCAGAACTGCAATAGAATTTTTTGACTGCTTCATTTTTTTTTTTTTTTTGTTGAAATGCACCATCATAGCTCCTTCGACTGCTAAGTGAACAAGAAAAGCGAAGAGTTAGATTTGTTTAAGATGTTCACCTTCAAGCGGAGGATAACATTTTTTGGGGGAAAAAGGGTCATCAGCATATGCATTTCTACATTATGTGGAATTAACTAACTATCATGCGTGTTCTATTTTATTAGCCTATATAATCATGACTAGTTAATTAACACCGTCAAAACTATGTTAGTTAGACTTATTAGAGCTACCACGTGCAAGACATGTGATAGGATCTTCCTTCTTCACCGTCAGGGGATCTACTTTCAGTACTTAAAAAACATAGCCAGATCTACGTGAAATGAATTCTCAAAATTTTTGAGGGAAAAAATGCTCTTTTTTTGTTATTTCTATTAGCAAAATCAAGTATTTTTCAACCATCTTCTGAGAACAAAGAATTAATAGGTCATATGCACGTTCAGTAGGGGTGTTAAGAACTATCTGCACCCGTAAATATATCTATATCCGTATACGGATATAGTTAGTAAATATCAATATCTAATAAGATATGGTTGCATATAATAATACGTAGCAAACATCAGAATATATGTTGGTCATATAGTTGTAATTGTTTTATAGATTAATGAATTTGATGTGAATTTTGATTATAAAGAGACATAATCCTAACTTTTTAGATGCAATGAACATATTAATGAACTCTACTGAATCATGTGAACTGAACTCTATTGAATCATATGAACTTAGTTTTTCAAATATTATTTGGTTTTCTCATATTCGTATTGTATCCGGATGTATGTCCACATGTATCTTCACAATCGTATTCGATCTTAGTGTATACGAATATGATTTTTTTTTCTTACCTGTACGTATCCGTATATGCAAAGGTATCCGTACTAGTAATTAGTTAGTGAATACAAACGTGGTAAATATCAGATATCCGAGTGGTATCTGATTTGTTTGCACCCGCAGTGCTCAGTATCATAACTTCCGCATCGGATTAGGCCCAACCCTCCTAAGCCTGTCTAAGAAGGCTGGACTCTATTCCATCTCTCTTAAAATAAGGTCAGATTTTAAGCCCAATTTGATATTTTAGGTGGGCCGGTCTCTAATACTAGGTCTACCATGGATTTAGCACAGGTGTCCTCTTCATTTTCTAAATAATATAACGTCCGAAAACAATCTTCATCTTCCTAAAATCTCTTCGCATACTTGAAATTCAATAAAAACTTCAGAATGTTACTATTCATGTGATGCAAAAATTAGTATCGTTAGAGTTCATTAAGAATTAATCACGAAAAACTTTTTTAAATGATTATGATTAAAAAATAATAAAAAACCATCTTCGTAAATTATCAATTATAGCTAGAATTGATACGCTTAGGCTTCGTTTGGCAACCTGATACGAACCATGCCAGCCTTTGTTTATTTTTTAACCATGCTAAGGTTGATCTCTGGTAGGGGTAGGAAAATTCCCGGCTTGGTTATAAGGGTTTAAAAAAAAAGCAAAGGAATATTGGACCTATTTTGATTTAACTTTTCTCAAACACCAAATTTCCTTAAAATTGGGTCAGTTTTGAGCATGATCAGTTTTAGTGGGTTACCAAATACGCCTTTAGGTGAGTTTAGCAAAGGGTTAATAGAGGGGTTAAAGGAATTTAACCCTTCACTAATCCGCCAAACACTAATTTATAAATAAAAGATTTGTTAACACCTGATAATTAAGAGGTTAAGGGCACCTAACCCTTCCTTTTGAAGAGTTTACAATTCCTCCATGGGAGGCAGTTTAACAATAAACCGTCCTCCGTTGTAAGGATACTGTAGCTAATTTTATGTTTCCATATTTTAATACGTACATATTAGCTAGCTTGGTGGTTGCTTATTATTTTACTGCTTTACTTCTCCGACGTTGCTGTACTAAGGTCATGTGAGATAATAGTGTAATATTTGACGTTCAATATTCACTAAGTTAGTGACAACCAATATTTTATTAGTGTTTAGTGAGTTAATGCTAGTTCCTTTGAAATTTTAATTTAATATAAGTTTAATAATTTAATAATATTTCCAGAACGTAGTTGTGAAATACAAGAACCGGTTATTGTTAAGTTTGTGGATATCTCAATATTTTAATATATCAATTTTGACCTGGTGGTTATTGCAGCTATTCAGCCTATTCTTATGTTTTGATTATTGGTAATTGGCACGTATTAATTTATTGTTTCATTTTAACTTGAAGATGTATATAGCTTCTACGATTAATATTGTAAGTTCACATCATTCTTATTGAAAAATTCAAAGATGACACTAAGATTTTACCTAAAGTCAAAGAGTTCGAAAAGCTTGTTATGAAGCTGAAGGATGAAAAGATTAATCTTTGTCAAACCTTCATTTCTGGAGTAATTGTCAACAAGCTTTATCCATCTTGGATGTAATTTTTCACGAACATTCGAAAAAGGAAAAGACAGGTGACTCTGTCTGATTTGAAGAGGTTCATTCGGATCGCGGACGAGATTCAGACTCGTACGAAGAATGAGCTCCTAGCTAAGCAGAAAACGTCTGCTAATATGGTGGCTGCTAACTCTGAGAATAATACTAATTCTTCTTTCAAGAAGAAGAAGAAACCATTTAACAAAAAGAAGAACCATAATCCGAAGAACTTGAATGTTCAGAAGAAAGATTTCAAGAAGAGACGCAAATGATTCAACTATGGGAAGCAATGACATTTTGTCAAGGATTGCAAAGCACCAAAGAAGGAAACAACACACAATGTTAATCAACTTGACAATTGTGTAGCTATGATTTTTCAAGTGACAACTCCCAACAACTAGTTGGTGGTTAGATACAGGTGCTACCTACTATGTTTGCTCCAACAGAGATCTGTTCTCTTCCTATATTGCTGCCAAAGAGAACGTATCAATGGTTGATCATTCTGTGGTTCATGTTCTTGGAATTAGGACTGTGATGCTGACTCTCTCTCTTCAGAGAAGACTCTCACATTAAAAGATGTGAAATATGTTCCCTCAATTGCCAAAAACTTAGTTTTTGAAAGCCTGCTGTGTGATGCAGGTATGAGGCTGGATTTCCAATGAGGAAAGATTGTGTTATCATTTAAGAAAATATATTTTGGTAATGCATATCGTACTAATGGTATGTATAAGATCAGTACTATTGTACCCAACTCAATTGTAAATGAAGTATCATCTTCTGCTTACTCCTCTGTATTATGGCACAATAGGGTAGGGCATGTAAATTATAGAAAGTTGTCTAGCATGGAGAAGTTAGGATTACTTCTGAAATATGGGGGTAACAAACCTAAGAAGTGTGAAGTCTGCGCACAAGCGAAGTTGACAAGGAAGCCCTTTCCAAGTGTTACAAGGAGCATCAACCTATTGGATCTGATCACTCAGATACTTGTGATTTTAAGAGCTTCGTCACTCGAGGCGGCATGAAGTACTTCATCACCTTCATTGATGATTATTCGCACTTCTGTCATGTCTACCTGCTAAAATCTAAAGATGAAGCCTTCAGCAAGTTTATCGAGTTTCGGACTCATATGGAGAAGCAACTTGGACTTCAGGTGAAAAGACTCAGGAGCGACAGAGGAGGAGAGTACTGATCTAAGTAGTCGGAAACATACTTTAATGAGCATGGTATCATTGCTGAAACTACGACATCGTATTCTCCGCAATCTAATAGGATCATAGAAAGGAAGAATCGCACATTGGCTGAGATGGTGAATTCTATGTTAATTACATCTGGTCTACCTACCTACTATCAGGGAGAGGCTTTGCTGATGGCAAACTGGATTCTAAACAGAGTATCATATTCAAAACTAATAATACTCCTCATCAGTTATGGTTGGGATATCCAGATCCTTTAGATAATCTTAAAGTGTGGGGGTGTCTTGCATATGTTTGAGTTCTATATATCAGAAGCCCTAAACTCGGACCAAAGGCAAACAGATGTGTGTTTCTTGGCTTTGCTAAAGATAGTGATGCTTACAGGTTCCTGGACCTTAGAACCAACTTCATCATTGAAGCTTGGGATGCAGAATTCTTTAAGGATAAGTTTATCAAAGATAAATGCTTATTGCTCAAAGATATAGCAGAAAATGCTAGTACGTCGGATGCACCTGAGGAGCCAGTTTTATGAGAGACTGAAAATATTAATGATGAAGGAGTTACCAAACCACCTTCTAAGTATGTCAGAAGACAGAAATATTTTGGAGATGACTTCATCACCTATAATGTAGAAGGAGACCCACAGACTTTCTAAGAAGCAATGCAGTCAACAGATGCTCTCCTGTGGAAAGAACCTATAAATGATGAGATGGATTTATTGATCCAAAATCACACGTGGGAGCTGGTGAATATACCTGAAGGTGCTAGGCCTATCAGTTATAAGTGGATCTTTAAGAAGAAGCTTCCTCCTAATGGTACTATTGAGAAGTACAAAGTTAGTGGCGAAAGGATTCTCTCAGAGAGAATAAATAGATTTTTTTGATATCTATGCACTAGTTTGCAAGATCACTATCATCAGAGAGTTTATCGCATGAGCGGTGATAAAAATGTTCGTCATACATCAGATGGATGTGAAGACTGCCTTTCTCAATAGAGATCTCATAGAAAAGATCTACATAGAGAAACCAAAAGGACATGATGCTCCAGCTGGTAAAGTGTGTAAACTTATTAAGTCTCTATATGGACTTATGTAGGCACCGAAACTCTGGCATGAGAAGCTCTATGGGGTTGTTCATAATAATGGGTATCAAGTTAGTGAGTCTGATAAGTGCCTATACATCAAGGTCGTTGAAGGAAATGTGGTTATTATTTGCCTCTATGTGGATGATATGCTCATCATCGGGAGTAATTTGAAGATAGTAACATCTACTAAGAAATTTCTATCAGGACAATTTAGCATGAAGGACCTTGGAACTACAGACGTGATTCTTGGAATCAAAATCATATACTCTGAAGAGGGTATTAGATTGTCTCAATCTCATTATATCAAGAGCATGCTAAGAAAGTATGGCTACTACGACCTGCCAGTACTGTCAGTGCCATATGATTATAACAAGAAACTTCGACCAAATACTGGAAGATCAGTAGAGCAGCTAAGGTACTCAAAGATCATTGGGAGTCTTATGCACACAATGAGCTGCACAAGACCATATATAGCATTTGCTATAGGAATGCTTAGTAGGTTCACAAGTAATCCTGAAAAGCTTCATTGGGATGATGTCCAGAAATTGATAAGATACTTAAAAGGAACTATAATTTTAGGTCTATTCTACACTGGATATCCGACTATAATCGAAGGCTATTCAGATACGAGCTGGTGCTCAAAACCAAGTGAGTGCAAATCTACTGAAGGTTTTATCTTCACCATAGGTGGAGCTGCCATCTCGTGGAAGTCTAAGAAGCAGACAATGATTGCACAATCATCGATGGAATCTGAGTTCTTCGTACTCTGTACTGCAGAAGATGAAGCTGAGTGGCTCAGTTGTATTCTTTGAGACCTTCCATTGACAGAATTGCAAGGCATAATTACTATCTATTATGATAATCAAGCGACGAGTGTTGTGGCAATGAACTCGTTGTTCAATGGAAAAAAGTGGACTATTTGTTTGAAGCATGGCTATTTAAGAGAACTCATCTGCCAAGGAGTCATCTTTGTGATTGATGTCCGGTCTTCAAAGAATATGGCTGATCATTTAACTAAAGGTCTGAAAAAGGACATAGTCGAAAGGAAATCTGCTGCAATGGGTATCATAGTTTTGTGAGTCTTACAAATACTTATCATGTTCATCAAATTATTAGTTCAAAGCCTACGCTACTAATAATAAGATAACTGGTTCAAAAGTCAAGTAAGATTTGTAAAGTTTGGTGAGTCTTACAAACACTTACCATTTACATCAAGTTATTAGTTCAAAGCTTACGCTACTAACGATTAGATAATTAGTTCAAAAGTCAAGTAAGATTTACAACTGAAATCCTATCAAGGTAAAGAGGATGGCTGTTAAGCCTTAATGAGTCCAAAGCATTTTGGATGCGGGCTGTTGGATAGGTAACATGTCTAAAGGACTCACCGATGATCCTATCATGTGAATGGGTTGGCTGTTAAGCCTTAATGAGTCCAAAGCATTTCGGATGTAGGTTGTTGGATAGGAAACACACCTAAAGGACTCACCTAGAATCCTATTATGAGAGAGGATGGTTTTTAAGTTTTAAGCCTTAATGAGTTCAAACAATCTCGGATGCGGGATGTTTGATAGGAAACATGCTTAAAGAACTCACCTATACATGGGTGGAGATTTGACTGTCTCCTATGGTGTCTTGTGAAAATATACCTAAAGCCCTAGCAAAAACCAGGACATGTACAAGACCATAAATGTGCAAAGCAAAGGCAAAGGCTAGTGTGGTTCAAAGTGAAAACTACCACAGAAGAGTTTGATCTTGTGTGTGTTAGACCCTAGAGGGGGGGGGGGGGGTATAAACACAAGTATAAATAAGCGCCAAAGCACACTCAAACACAAGATATGATCACGGAGTTCGGACCTTCCGTCCTACGTCTCCGCTCCCCACTCCCGGGGAGAAATCCACTATCAACCGGGTTTTCTACGTTCACCCGAATAACGTTTACACCTCACACTCGGTTTTCTAGCTAACCGAAAACTTTACAATCAACACACTATTGTAATCCCACTCTACACCCACTAAGTGTTGGACCTAGCCGTGTCTCCCTCAAGTGCTCGGTTACAACCTCTCCCTAGGCACGTCAACCGACGCCACTCCTCTTGGGACGATCCCCGACTCTCACCACACACTCCTCACTCGGTGTACAAGTGTATTACAAAGTGAATCTCACAATAAGCACAATATAACAAATGATTGTTCTCAACTATGGATGAGAACTCAATTAAGCACAACTCAATGTTACAATCTCTCACCACCCAACTATACTATGTATGTAAATACTAAAAGCTCAATGTGGGTGTGTGTAACAATGAGTGTAATCAAAATCAAAACTAAACTCAATTAAAATCTAGCATATAGAAATTATAGACAAAATAATAAATAGGTAGAAATGAGTTTAGAGATTCTTCTCTGAATAACAAGATGGAGAGATGGAGATTGAAGCCCAAACAAGAAGATGATCTCCTCCACTTGTGAAAACTTCTTCACAAACAAAACAAACCCTTAAACACACTTTTAAACCCTTGTTTAAAACTTGTTTTAAAAACTTCTTTTCATTAGTCAAAAAAGAGATCAGCAATGGGGAATTTATACCCACTCAAGATCTCAACAAAAAACCCCAAACCAAATGACAAAACAGTCCCCAGAAGACAGCTCAGAAAAATAGCCGTTAGTGTCTAACGGATCTATTGTCGGTCGATCGGAAATTTTGTCGGTCGCCCGATGAGAGCAAAAACACGAAGAAAATAAACTGGACCATCGTCGGTCGACCGGTGCGGTCGACCGATGGAGCTTTCGGTCGACCGGACCGGTCGACCCGACAGACTCTCTGTCGCCCAGTGAACATATGAACTCAGGTTCGGTCGACCGGTGCGGTCGACCGAAATCTGACACATAAAAAAAACCTGTTTTGCTGATTTTAAAACACTGTTTAAAAATATCAAATAAATTCCAAAAAATGTAAAACTTTGGGGAATGATTATAGACATGATAACTTTTGACCTCAGGTTCGGTCGACCGGTGCGGTCGACCGAAATCTGACATATTCAAAAATTGTTTTGCTGATTTTAAAACGCTGTTTAAAAATATCAAATAAATTCCAAAAAATGTAAAACTTTGGGGAATGATTGTAGACATGATAATAAACATGCTACAATGACTGGTTTCGAAAAAGGACTTCCCAAATGAAAAATATCATCATTTTACAAAATAGTCCAAAACATGAAAACCTGAAAATTGATATTTTGATATTTTGACTTAAACAACATTTTGAAACCTTATGAAATGATTGTATAGACTTGATAAAAGATATAACATGTTGTTATGAAGTCTATAATCTAGAAATACAATATTTTCATAAATTTGCATATTCTATGCAATATATTCAAAACACTAAATATGATTTCATTAAATATAAGCTTGTTAAAGGTGAAATCATATATAGGCATATAAACATGAAACAAAATAGTATTTTCCAATTCTATTCATTTGTTTCATAGTAAAACTTGAAAACTATCAAACCAAAACATATATGTATATATATAACTATATATATACAAAATCCAAAACGTGTGTGTGTGTATATGATTGAGCTTAAAGTACTAACACACATAATATAAATTCCTAAACTAAATTACCCAAGCAATGATCTTGATCTTCAATAAGCTTGACTTGGTAATCTCGCGGATGAAGCTTGAACTTGGATCTTGAACTTTGAATAGCAAGGCTTCACCGACATTCCGCCAACCTCCTTTGGATATGATCGTTGAAGCTCTATTCCATCCATTCCTCCAACAACGTTGTTTGTCTACAAAACATAGGAATGCACAAACACTAGACAAACAACATTAGTAATAAATTGTTTGTTAAACATCATCAAAACAAGAAGGCCAATAGTGTGATTGCTAGATTTTTAGATATATGATGGTTCAAGTCTCTGCGATACCATGCACCTATTTTTATTCAGTTGGTCTAAGGAGAATTCCAGCCCTTACGACATCTACCTTATGCACAACGATTGAAACAACGACACTGTAGATGGTAAAAAATACCTCCATAAGCTTGTGGGAAATTCGCCTGCAAGGAGAAGTCACCCAAGCCATGGAAATTCACCTTTTATCACAACTCGCCTGACCGAGTCTGTAGTCAAATTCGCCAGCAGACCTCAAGGCCGCCAGTATAGCTAGGTATCTGCTACCCCACGTGCTGAGACGGGCTTTCCCACCCCTCTCGACCTGAAGGGAGAGGGCACGGTACTTCAGGACCGTCGAGTGGCCGCTCACAGTACGAGTGAGAGGGCAGGTGTCGAGTCGACCTGAACATTCATAAATGCAGCTCACATCGGCTGTCCGAGTCAAGAGCTGGATCCGCCGGCATTCGGCGAGCTGTCCAAACCCACTCGAGTACCGGGAACCCGCTTTCCCACCTCTCTCGACCTGAAGAGAGAAGACACGGTACTCCAGGCCCGCCGAATGGCCGCTCACAGTACAAGTGATCGGACAAACGCCAAATCAATCTACACCCTCATAAATGTAACTTACCTCACTTGTCCAAGCGAGGGGCGAGAGCCGCCGGCGCTCGGTGAGTTGGTCAGATTCACTCGAGTATCTGACAGCCGTTGTCACACATACGAGGAGGGGCTTTTCCACTCCTACGTGACGTGATGCAAAACATGGCTCCTCGAATGACCGCTCATGGTATAGGTGAACAGCAGGATGTCTCTGAATAATGTATGGTCACATCTCATAATTCAAGGAACAGCCAAACTGCCTCTCTTTCATTTAAGAGCATCTTCCAGTAACCTTTAAAAGAGGTCGAAAAAACTTTGGGAAAGGCATCGAGACCAAGCTCTCTGCATAATTTTTGCATTACAGCACCACTTCTTAGTTCTGAGCCCTGATCGCCGGTGAACTAGAAGATCCGAACTCTATCGACCCGAGCTTCTACTACGTACTGAAGCTCCCCAGCAACCTCGGTCAAACGGTCCAAGGGAAGCAGACTCGACACGAGCATCGAGCGAAGCATCCTGTAGCTACCAAAAGTCCCCACACTAAACAAGGAGGGCATTCTCTCTGCTTATGTTGTAATTTTAATTTATTAGTTTGTAATAAGCCTTCTTATCAATACAAATGAAGTTCCCTATTTTCGGAAGATCAAAATTTACACCCTACAGACACCATAACACGACAATAGTTTAAAATTTTGTGGGGGATTGTTGGATTTTTTGGTCAAAACCGCTTTCCAAAATGAGTTTTCAAACTATATATATATATATATATATATATATATATATATATATATATATATATAT
>NC_033796.1:24492423-24492616 GCF_001876935.1 Asparagus officinalis
GGGCAGGTGTCGAGTCGACCTGAACATTCATAAATGCAGCTCCCCTCGGCTGTCCGAGTCAAGAGCTGGATCCGCCGGCATTCGGCGAGCTGGCCAAACCCACTCGAGTACCGGGAACCCGCTTTCCCACCTCTCTCGACCTGAAGAGAGAAGACACGGTACTCCAGGCCCGCCGAATGGCCGCTCACAGTAC
>NC_033796.1:24492772-24521688 GCF_001876935.1 Asparagus officinalis
TGACGTGATGCAAAACACGGCTCCTCGAATGACCGCTCATGGTACAGGTGAACAGCAGGATATCTCTGAACAATGTATGGTCACATCCCATAATTCAAGGAACAACCAAACCGCCTCTCTTTCATTTAAGAGCCTCTTCCAACAACCTTTAAAAGAGGTCGAAAAACTTTGGGAAAGGCATCGAGACCAAGCTCTCTGCATAATTTTTGCATTGCAGAACCACTTCTTAGTTCTGAGCCCTGATCGCCGGTGAACTAGAAGATCCGAACTCTATCGACCCGAGCTTCTACTACGTACTGAAGCTCCCCAGCAACCTCGGTCAAACGGTCCAAGGGAAGCAGACTCGACACGAGCATCGAGCGAAGCATCATGTAGCTATCAAAAGTCCCCACACTAAACAAGGAGGGCATTCTCTCTGCTTATGTTGTAATTTTAATTTATTAGTTTGTAATAAGCCTTCTTATCAATACAAATGAAGTTCCCTATTTTCGGAAGATCAAAATTTACACCCTACAGACACCATAACACGACAATAGTTTAAAATTTTGTGGGGGATTGTTGGATTTTTTGGTCAAAACCGCTTTCCAAAATGAGTTTTCAAACTATATATATATATATATATATATATATATATATATATATATATATATATATGTAACTTACAATGAGTTCGTCTGTGTGGATCGTGTTAGATCTAAATCAAAACTTGAGATCTAAAACCATATAGCCATGATTAATTCAAAGAGATTAACAAAATCAAAAGAGAGCGGAAGCTTATACCTGAATCCATGGATGAAATCTTGATTTGGGTTTTTGATGATCTTCTAACCTTAGGGTTTCTCTAAATCCGAATTTCTCTAGCTAGATGGGGGTGTAGAGAATTAGAGAATGTAACCCTAGGTTAGGGACCATAACCCCTTATTTATAGATGTTGTACTTTTGTAATTTAGCCCCTCAATAAATCACAATTACAACCTGGTATCTGCACATATAACCCCATGATTATATTTAAATACCCATTAACCCAACTTAATTGATCACTTTAGTGGGTTATCCTGAAAGATAGCAATACACATTGATTAATCATATGTGCCCACAAATAGATTTATTAGATTAAATCCAACAATCTCCCACTTGGGCACCATATGATTCCTTAAATTGTGTATAACCTTATGAGCTCAAAAATTGCTATCACTGAAAAGGTATTTCCGAACAATCTCGTCCATTGACTATATCAATATAGGATCAAAGCGGCCTTCGTCACATTTATCGTGACTCGACCCATCAATGGTCACATATACCAATACAATCAAACGACATAGATCAATCATGGATGTGCAGCATGAAAATTACATGCAATGTGATCAGTACATGTCTATTTTCAACTGGTCCTCCTTAGTGAGGTCAAAACCAAACATAATGTAACAGAGTGTCTTAACTGAATACTTTATTCTGATCAGACAATACAACCAAACATAAAGCACCACAAATACAAACTCCCACTAAAACATAATATCCTCAAATAATACCACACCCATATGAGCAGTATGCTCATGAAAGACCTTAGGTGGCAATCCCTTAGTAAGAGGATCAGCTATCATGGAGTTTGTCCCAATGTGCTCTATGGATATCTGTCCACTCTGTACCCTTTCTTTCACAACCAGGAACTTAATGTCAATATGTTTTGACTTAGTTGAGCTCCTGTTGTTATTAGAATACATTACTGCAGATTTATTGTCACAATATAACCTTAGTGGTCTTTCAACATTTTCCAAAATGCACTGTCCCGTGATAAAATTTCGCAGCCATATTCCCTGATTGGATGCCTCATAGCAAGCTACAAATTCTGCTGCCATAGTGGAGGAAGCTACTAGTGTCTGTTTGACATTTTTCCATGATATAGCTCCTCCTGCTAACATATAAATGTAGCCTGATGTAGACTTCCTGTTATATTGGCATCCAGCAAAATCAGAGTCCGAATACCCAATGACCTCTAACTGTTCTGATTTTCTGTATGTGAGCATATAATCTTTTGTTTTCTGAAGATACCTCATAACCTTTTTGACTGCTATCCAATGATCCATACCAGGGTTGCTTAAGTATCTGCCTAACATCCCAACAATGTACGCAATATCCGGACGCGTACATACCTGAGCATACATTAGACTTCCTACAGCCGAAGCATAAGGAATCTTCTGCATTTCCTGAATTTCAAGGTTACCTTTAGGGCACTGATTGAGACTAAACTTGTCTCCTTTAGCAACAGTGGTGTCACCTGGTCTGCAATCTTGCATGCCAAACCTTTTAAGTACCTTATCGATATAGCTCTTTTGTGATAATCCAAGAATACCCCGAGAGCGATCTCGATGTATCTGGATCCCTAATATAAAAGGGGCGTTCCCAAGATCTTTCATCTCAAAATTCTTTGATAGAAATCTATTGGTTTCGTGCAACATGCCTATATCATTAGTGGCAAGCAATATGTCATCGACATACAGAACCAGAAAAATATACTTACTCCCACTGAACTTGTGATATACACAGTCATCAACAATGTTCATCTCAAAACCGAACGGGATAATTATTTGTTGAAACTTATGATACCATTGACGAGGAGCTTGCTTGAGTCCATAGATGGATTTCCTTAATTTGCAGACCATATTCTTTGGGTCTCCCGACACAAAGTTTTCTGGTTGCACCATATAGATCATCTCATCAATGTCTCCATTGAGAAATGCAGTCTTAACATCCATCTGATGTAACTCAAGATCATAATGAGCAACAAGTGCCATGATTATTCTGAAAGAGTCTTTCGATGAAACCGGAGAGAAAGTCTCTGTATAATCAATGCCTTCCTTTTGAGTATAGCCTTTAGCCACAAGACGTGCCTTATACCTCTCCACATTACCATTTGCATCCCGCTTGGTTTTAAAAATCTATTTACAACCAATTGGTTTTGCACCTTCTGGTAACGGGACAAGTTCCCAAACCTTATTGTCTTGCATAGACTTGTACTCTTCATTCATAGCATCAATCCACTGTTGAGAGTTAGAACTTTTCATGGCCTGAAGGAAGTTGATTGGATCATCTTCCAACATTGCTTTACTTTCCTCATGTTCTTGGAGAAATATAATATAATCATCCGGAAATAGCATTTCTCCTTTCTCTCGTGGATCTCCTTAATGGCACTGGTTCTTGAGATTGTTGAGTTTATTCTTCTGGAACAGGGAGTTATTTAACATTGTCATCTTAAGGTTCCGGATTTACTTCTTGAGCAACAACAGGTATAGGAACCTGAATATTGTCAAAAGTAACTGAATGGATTGGGTCTGAAGCCAATTCCTCCTCAAAAGTAATGTCTCTAACCTTATTTCTCCCCCCAAACTCAACATCCTCAAAGAATGTTATTGTTCCCGTCTCAAAAATATTCCTTAGTGTGAGATCATAAAACTTATAGCCCATAGAGCGTTCAGAGTACCCAATAAAGTAGCTGCTAACTGTTTTGAAGTCCAATTTCTTTTCATTCGGCCTATAAGGTCTTGCCTCAGCTGGACATCCCCAAATATATAAATGCTTTAAACTGGGCTTTCGACCAGTCCAAAGCTCATAAGGTGTTTTAGCAACTGCTTTACTTGGTACTCTATTCAGAATGTAAGCTGCTGTCTTAAGTGCTTCTCCCCAGAGTGACTCTGGTAAAGAAGAATGAGCAATCATACTTCTTACCATATCCTTAAGAGTCTTATTTCGTCTTTCAGCTACACCATTCATGCTAGGTGAACCTGGGATAGTGTATTGTGGGACGATACCGCATTCCTCTAGGTATCTAGCAAATGGTCCTGGACGTTGTTCACCTGAACCATCATATCTACCGTAGTACACACCACCACGATCAGATCTAACAGTTTTAATTCTTCTGTTGAGTTGATTCTCAACTTTAGCTTTATAGGCTTTGAACATGTCCAGAGACTCAGATTTTTCATGAATAAGATATAGGTGCCCATAACGTGAGTAATCGTCTATGAATGATATAAAATATTGTTGACCATTCCAGGATTCCGTAGGGAATGGCCCACAAATATCCGTATGTATCAATTCTAAGACATCCGAAGATCTGTTGGCACCTAATCTCTTCACTTTGGTCTGTTTTCCCTTGATACATTCAACACATACGTCGAAGTCCGAAAAATCAAGGGAATCCAAAATGCCATCAGACACAAGACGCTCAATTCTACCTTTTGAGATATGACCTAAGCGCTTATGCCATAATGTCGCCGAATTTTCCTTATTTAATTTACGCTTAGTACCACGTGATTCCACATGCAAGGATTCATTGTAAGAAGCAATTGTATCAAGCAAATATAGGTTGTCATAAATACTCAAGTAACCGGTTCCCACAACATTTGAATTAAAAGATAAACTGAATTGACTGTTTCCAAATGAACAAGAATAACCTGATTTGTCCAATACAGAAACAGAAACCAAATTCCGTCTAAAAGACGGTACTACAAAAGTATCTTTTAAATCCAAATAATAACCAGTTCCTAACAACAACCTAAAGTGCCCAATTGCTTCCACATCTACCGATTGTCCGTCGCCCACAAAGATGTGTCTTTCAACATCACTTGGCTTTCGGTAGCTCATGCAACCCTGCATAGAAACACTTATGTGAGTAGTAGCACCAGAGTCTAACCACCAAGTGTTTCTAGGTACTGAAGCTAAATTAACCTCAGAACAGACCAAAGTAAGGAACGTACCCTTATTAGCACGCCAGACGTGATATTTTGTACAATCCTTCTTTACGTGTCCAGGCTTGTTACAGAAGAAACAACCCTGATTATCCTTATGTTGTTTCTTCTGAACTGGACCATTAGCAGCTTCATTATCATTCTTCCTTTTCTTGCCCTTATCCTTAGAGGCATAGGCCAAATGAGCAATTTCCGTCTTATCTTGCTTCAACCTGTCTTCCTCTTGCACACAGTATGAAATGAGCTCATTTAGAGCCCATTTCTCCTTTTGGCAGTTATAACTGACCTTAAACTGATTGAATTGTGCAGGAAGAGATAGCAGAACCAGATGCACTAATAACTCATCACAAAGATCGAGTTTAAGTGCCTTAAGCTTTGAAGCAATATGAGACATTTCCATAATGTACTCCCTGATATTTCCTTTGCCCTTATACTTCATCGAAATCAAGCGAGCTAAAAGCGTGCTTGTTTCTACCTTATCGTTTTTCGCAAAACGCTTCTCAATTTCGGCAAGGAAATCTTTAGCCTTAGTAATCCCTTCGGATTCTATGCCCCTGAAGGCTTCCGGAACGCCGCGCTTAATGATCATAAGACTCATGCGATTTGAACGCTCCCACTTCTCATGCTCCTTCTTTGCATCAGGAGTGCTATCCGCATTGAGAGGTTGGGGTTGTTCAGTTCTTAATGCATAGTCAAGATCCATGCAGCCAAGAACAATTAATATGTTCTCTTTCCAAACCTTGAAGTTTGTCCCATTTAGCATGAGAATTGAGTTGATGTTAGCAGAAATTGTTGCAGCAGATGCATTAGCTGAAATAAAACAAAAATGCTCACATCAATAAACATAATCAATAAAATTCAAATAATGACAAATCCCATCCAAGATATCTAGCACAACATTAATATCAAGTCTTTGGACAGTAATATTAACTTGTAAGTGATACCTTATTGCAATGAACAAACATTGACAATAACTCATGTCAAATAATGAAACTATCTTTGGATCGATTCATTATTCACATGTAAACCTTATAATTGTCACATGCTTATCATCGCATATGTGTATACAGTCTAAATAAATATTAACCTTCCTTTAGGCCGATTAAATATTTACACAAAAACATACACACAAACATCTCACATTCCTCATGAACAATCTACACAAGAGAGGTTACTTTGGCAACTTCTTATACACAAGAGAGGTTACTTTGGCAACTTCTTATTTCAATTAATCAATTGGAGTGAGAGACAACCTTAATACCTTAGTGTCATATAATATTTGAATTAAATAATTAATTAAAAAACCAAATTAGATTTAAATTAAAAAGTTTTAATTTAAATTAACTGAATTTCCAAAAAACTTAATTGGGGTCTCACAACTTAATTAGGGCCCATAACTTAATTGAATAAATTAAGTATACCAAAGTTGACCCATGAAAAGCCGAGGCTTTACCATAGTGAACACGAAGTTCGCTTGACTTCGAACGCGAGGTTCGACTGTATTGAGTACGAGACTCACTTAAGCACGAACGTGAGGTTCGTCTGAGAACGAACGCGAGGTTCGTTTGAAAAATGAACACGAGGTTCAACTTGAGAACGAACGCGAGGTTCGTTAAATAATGAATGTGAGGTTCAAGTTGAGAACGAACGCGAGGTTCGTTTGGATTGAGCACAGGGCTCGCGTTCAACTTGAGAACGAACGCGAGGTTCGTTTAAAAAAATGAACGCGAGGTTCAACTTGAGATACGAACGCGAGGTTCGACTGAAATACGAACGCGAGGTTCGACTGAAATACGAACGCGAGGTTCGACTGAAATACGAACGCGAGGTTCGACTGAAATACGAACGCGAGGTTCGACTGAAATACGAACCCGAGGTTCGACTTGAATTGAGCGCGAGGCTCACCTTAGAACGAACGCGAAGTTCGTTTAAATTGAGCGCGAGGCTCACCTTAGAACTGAGCGTGAGGCTCACCTTAGAACGAATGCGATGTTCGTTTGATTTGAGCGTGATGCTCACTTAAGAACTGAACGCGAAGTTCGGTTAAGTTTGAGCGTGAAGCTCACTTGAGAACGAACGCGAAGTTCGTTTGAGGTAACCACCTCCTTAATTTTCGCCACGTTTTCACGCACGAACCCTTAGGGTTTCAAACTGAAACCGTCGCCGATCAAACCCAAAAAACACTTTGATTTTTATTTTCAAAAACAGATCCAGAATCGGAAAATTTTTCTTGATCCAGATCCAAGAAAAAAAACCGGCGAAAAATCCAAAAAATTCCAAACATTGTTGTTCATCCGAAAAAACTTTACTGTTCACCCGAATTTTTTTGCAACACCCGTTACTGTTCATCCAAACATTGTTGTTCATCCGAGAACAGATCTTAATCCAAAAACATAGATTTAAGATCAAAAAACCCAATTTTAAAACTTAAATCCCTAAGAATTAATCAACCTGGCTCTGATACCACTTGTTAGATCTAATAAAAACTTGAGATCTAAACCATAAAGCCATGATTAATTCGAAGAGATTAACAAGAATCAAAAGAGCGGAAGCTTATACCTGAATCCATAGATGAAACTTGAGATGAGTTTTGGATCTTCTAACCTTAGGGTTTCTCTAGCCAAATTTCTCTCTAGATGGGGGTGAAGAGAACTAGAGAATGTAACCCTAGGTTAGGGACCATAACCCCTTATTTATAGATGTTGTACATTTGCAATTTAGCCCCTCAACAAATCACAATTACAACCTGGTATCTGCACATATAACCTCATGACTTATTTAAATACCCATAAATCACAATTACAACCTGGTATCTGCACATATAACCTCATGACTTATTTAAATACCCAATTAACCCAAATTAATTGATCACTTTAGTGGGTTATCCTGAAAGATAGCAATACACATTGATTAATCATATGTGCCCACAAATAGATTTATTAGATTAAATCCAACATCGCCCGTTTGACGAGGTTCGTCCTACAGACGATGTTCATCTGATTTAATGAGACGTGACCCTCGTGTTTCGTAGTAACACGTCCATTGATTGACTCGTATTCAGGAGTTACTGTATGCAACAGTTACAACAACATTTACATTAATTTAATGGATTGTTGTTATAATCTTAATTGCCATTATGATTTGTAACTGCCACATTAACTGAGGGTGACTCTTGAGCTGGCCTTAGAGGCCTATAAATAGCGCCCCTTGAGCAGCTCTTGGTGCGTACTTGAAAAACGAACGTCGAGTCGAGGAGATCTTGATGTTGTTGCTCCTGTTGTGCTGCTGCTGTAGAAACTGTACCTGAAAGAACTTGCCCTGAAACCGAAAGGTTTTGAACCAAAATGTTCTGAGATCGAGAAGGTATTTGCCATGACCGAAAGGTCTTTTACATCGAGGAGATCTTAACAGTACTGGGTTGGTACACACCAGAGTACTGTATTGTATTGTTGTTCTTGGAAGCAGTCTTTTAGGTCAAATATTGCTTTAAGCATAGCGTTTCACAAATGCACAGCAGTGAACTGAAAAAGTTTAAAATTACAGCACGTCAAAATTTCTCTGTTTCATTCCAGATTTAACCATAATTTCCAACAATTATAAAAGTAAAACCATTATGAATCATTTGTTAGAGAGCATCTTTGTTGTCACTCTCTGGACTTTGATGTTATATTTGATTAATCACGGGTTCCTGTAAAACCACCTTAAAATAAGGCAATTACACAAATATCATCTTTTCTTTACAGTTTCTATATAAACCACTTTTAAAATTGATTTTTGTTACAAGTAACCACTTTCTAGTTAAATTTTAACTAAAATTCAAAATTAGCCTTAAAAACTCACAGTCAAAGCACGTGGCTGATTATTAATTTTAGTGTTTAGGTTTCGCTAGGATACAACACTTATATCTTGAACTTGAATTTTCAAAGCTTATTTTTAGAGTTTTAGTAAAAATTTGACTAGGAGAGTTTCTAAGGGGAAAAACCCTAAGGTTGCGTTTGGATTCGAGGATTTGATTTCAAATTCGAGAATTGAATTCTAAAATTTAAAATCCAGAATTTCAAATTCAATTCATTCGTTTGGGAAACATCCAAATTTGAATTCTAGAATTCAATTTGAAATTCATGTTTGGCAAACTTTAGAATTTCAATTTTAAAATTTTCACTTGAGTTGTTTGCCAATTAGTAGAATTCTAATTTCCGAACTAAAATTGTAGCTCAAAGATAATACCACTTCCATAGGCTAATCTCTGAAAACAAAGATAATACCACTTCCAATAAAAGCTACGAAGTAAATAGTACTCATACTAATAAAACACACATTACTACTAGATAGAACAGTTAAACATAAGACATAAAACATAAAAAGGTAGCTTCATCACTCCCATTCACTCATTCCTGCCAACTGAAACAAAAAGCAAACAATTCCGCTCCACAACCACCAAGTGCATATCCAACATCAATAATACGCGTATGATCTCGCACACCGGTAAAACTCTGAGCCGGTCAGCAAAAAATCACTGCACAACATAGAGAGTAAGTCAGAAACTACTCAATCGACTATATGAAACACGAGGCGAAGAATTAATGGCCACACATCATGTTGTTTTAAAAATCGTAAAATGATAGCATGCTGTGTTTATGTTGTTGCTGGCAAACGTATCAGCTGCTTATGTAGTCTCGTTTGCAAGCTTGTTATAACAGCACAAAGACATCAAGTATATGATCTCTAGAAAAGGACTACATAATAGAATCATAGTTATAAAATATACATCATTTACTATCATTAACTAAACTCCATGAGTCACTGGCCATTAAATGTAAGTATGATGGTGGAACATGGCTGGACCACACCAGATAAATTCCAGCAAAGGTCAGGTTAATTAAGTCAATAAAATTGGTATTAGATGCCAACGAGAGTTTGCTTTCTATCCAACCCCGGTCAACAAATTAAGTAGATTGCACAATAGACAAGCAAAATGCTAGCAACGAATGAAGATATTGTTCGAAAGTAAACATTGTAAGTTAACCCCCTCAACCCATGCCGCAACTTGAAAGTTTGGCATGGTGAAATTCAACATTTGATATGCACTAACTAAAACTACCAAACAAGAGCTTAAATGCAAATGGAAAAATTAACGAGTTATTTTTTACCTTAGTCTGAGTCTTCCCTTGCACGTTTCCTTTGTCCATGTAAACTTTGTTGGTCTGACATTTTCTCCTAAACTGTTTCATCATCAAAATTAATGTGTAAAATTATACTTATCTAAGAGATAGTATCAGACCATGTAACATGGAGTAAATGTAAAGGAAAAGAATAACAAATTTAGAATTACTAAACGAAATTATCAAACACTAAAGATAATAATATGAAACAAAAAGTACGGATTATGTAACTCAAATTCAAACACATATGCAAACATATATTGATTATCTAGCAAAAAAGTAAATCAGGTGCAAAGACAGAGATTTAATTCATGTAAAATTCATATAAGGATTCCTTCTTAGATTTGTATCATCAAATCCAAGTTCTCATATGAAAACATCAAAAATCAAACAATAACCTTAATAAAGCTAACATCGAACAATCGTATTTAGTTCCAACTATACTCAAAATATAAGACTTTCTCTGTCGTTACATCTTTGGTCATTAAAATTGTACTTTTTCAGGCACAGTGCTGTCTTCTTACACAAGCTCTAGAAAATGGGGAGAATCTCCATAAGTATGATTTCATATCATGAGGAAACAATGCCACTCATTTTTGCGTCTGCTGATATTGTCATCTTTGAATCAGTCAATTTATGAATTTTGTTCCTCAAATTCTAGTAGCAATATTTCTCAAACCAATCTAATTTGTGAGCAAACCAAATTAGATGCTTACTTCTGTTTTGCTATTATTTATGTTTGATTACTACTGCAGCTTGATTGATTCTCATTATACGAATGGGTCAATGTACAAAATTTGCGCCCGTGATTTTCGTGGCAGTGTTCTCTTGAACCCAACTAATTTGTGAGCAAACCAAATTTATGTGCTTACCTCTATTTTGTAATTATCTACGTTTGCTTGCTACTGCAGCTTGATTGATTCTCATTTCATGATTTTATTTGTTCCTGCAATCTTCTCAATTTCTATCTAGGGTTAAGGTTTCGATAGAAGTGGAGAGGACTGGGAGGGAGCTCGGTAGAGAAATCAATCGAGAGAATAGAGTTTGAATCTAGAATTTAAGGTTTTGGTGAAACTGGAGATAGATGATCGAGAAGTTCTCACCGTTTTCGACGATCTCCGTCGTCGCCGGAGGTGAAATTCGAGCTTTCAGGTGAAACTGGATCTCCTCCTCCTCCTCGTCGCCACCGCCGGTGTTGAAACTAGATCTCCTCCTCCTCCTCCTCCTCGTCACCGCCGGTTGAGAGCGGAAGTGGGGAGTGAGAGAGATCGCGAGAACGGAAGTAGGAGGGCGAGAGATCGCGAGAGCGGGGAGGGGGAGATCGTGAGAGCGGAAGTGGAGAGAGAAGATGGAATTGCAAATGACAAGCCATAGTTGGGATTTAGAATCAGGGGCTTAGTATAGGTTTAAAATGTTAATGGATTTGGGTTCGTATCCGGTATTCAAATTCTTTTGGATCCAAACAATAGAATTGGGCCAAATATAGCATTTGAAATGAAATCCTAATTACCAAACATGCTGTAAATCAATTTGAAACGTTTAAAACTAGAGTACAAAGATCTTTAGAATCCAGTGGCCTGCGAGGATACAAGCGTACAATTCTAATGCAAAAGGCTGAAGCGAGCTGGCGGTTGTTAGTTGAAAGCATTTACCATTCCCACTGCAACCAACAGAGACAATTTTACCCTCCCAATACAGTAAAAACCCGTGATTAATTGCATACAGTCGCTAGCTCATCATGCATTGGTTCACTCTGACATGACTTAAACGACCCACACCAACTTATCTGTCTGAAGATTTTCACACTTTTTAATTAACAATGGGAGCATAAATTAAAGGAAAGTTAGGAGATCGTAGCTAGCTGACTTGATCACTATATACAAATCTCAAGCCCTCTGAATTAAAATTGTTTTTCTATCTTTACAAGATATGATTATTAATATTAAAAAGTTTTCTATCTTTACAACAGATGAATTACAATGGTTATACAATAGCTATATAGAAACATTTTTTATCATAAATATCTATCTATTCTATATATCATACTCCATTTAAAAGTACGAGTTCAGAAAATTCTTTCCATAGTCAATATTACTCTTAACTTTTTTTTATATTACATTTTTATCCTAATCTATTCTAATTATTTTATCTTCTTTGAATTGATAATTAAATAATTTAACATGTTCATAATGGGACTTAACATGTTATTGGATAAAGGAGATACGTTCGATATAATTCAAATTCTTTACTTATTTCAGTTCGCAGAGAAATCTAAAAAGCATATGGTAGCCAACACCTAAAAGCTTTTGGACTTTGTAAAAAATATTCTTTAAGTTTTTAAATTGTAAAAACACCCCTACAAATTTAAAATTTTATTAAAACATCTTAAAAATTATAAATTTTACTTATTTCAATTTAGTGAGAAATCTGAAAAGTATATGCTGACTAAAAACTGAAAGTTTTTGATTTTGGAGAAAGTATTTTGTAAGTTTTAAAAAATATAAAAACACCCCTAAAAATTTAAAATTTGTAAAAACAACCTTGAAAAATTCAAACCTATAAACACAAAAAAAATACAAATAACACAAATAACCCTCAAAAATTTATGGAATTTGTAATAAACACTCTAAACTTTTTAGAAATTTTAATATGTTTGATTGATTAACTATATGGGTTTATAGACAATATATTACTTTACTTTCTTGCATGAACTAATATTTGACGCTTAATAATTTAAATTATTACTTTTAAATTTAATATAAAGAGGAGTTCTAATAACATTTATTTATTTATCTACAGGATAATACAATCTCAATTTTTATTTTTTGCTTGGGATTTATTCTATAGTTACGCATATCAAATTAGTGACTAAAATAATAATTATTTATGCTTAAATTAGGATGATTGTAGTTGGTCACTCACTATAAAATTTTTATGAATATATATACCTTATTTTCTATAGCTATTTGCACTGTCTATGTATATTTTATAAATTAGTTGTTAATTTGACATACTAAATTACTTTTCCTTTGTAGAAATTTTTTTTTGACTTTTGGATTGGGTAATCACTATATCATCATTCTAGCGTAAAAATGACCTCACTCTAAATGGCTTCAAGCTAATGTTTGAGTTGAGCTAATCAAGTATATATTATTGTTTTTATGTGCATATATTTTTTAAGAAAATCATGTCAACAATTTTTAAATAAAAGAGAATATTCTAAGCTCGATATTATAAAAACTAAATATAGCCAATTGAGTGATTAGCAAAAGAGGACTTACATAAAAAACATAAATAATAAGATAAAGGGGAAAGGTAATGGCATTACCAACATTATTACTAATAGCAAACTTCATCGTAAAGTTAACCTATTTTGTGGAGCCCACCTACTGACTATAAGCATCGAGTTTTCTATATATATACTTTATAATTTATTAAAAAGTACATGTCATATAATCTTATATAATAAAATTGATTTAATGCTGAATAGTAATATTGCTGTAAATGAGCAATTACAAAGATGTTAGGGCCTAATATGTATGTATTTAAGATTTCAGGGCAAATATCTTAATAACCTAATTATATAAGCACACCCACTTTGTCATCTATTCTGCTCACTTTTCTCCTCGCTCATTCTCTACCAAATTCGCTGTCACGTTCAGAGAGAAATAGAATTCATATCTGTGAGGTCTTCTCTTCCTCTATCCCTCGATCTCATATATTTTTAAATTAGTTTCTTTAATTCTTTTTTAATAATTTATTGACTCCTTTTCATGCTTCATTCTGTGAAGTGCCTTGTTAGATTCAATTTAAATATATTTTTATTTTAATTATTATTTCCCCCTATTTATGAGTCAATTAATCACCAGAATCTTTAGGATTTTTTGCCCTTTACATATCTTGAATTAACAGTTTATTTTAGGAGAATTTTTAAAAAGATTACTATTTAAAATATTAGCAAAATTGACTGTTTTGCATAATAATTAACAAAATTGACCTCTTTTTTTGCCACATTATCAAGACTGACAAAAAAGAGGTTGATTTTGTAAAAAAATCATCTTTAAAATACACAAGAATAATAGTCTAGTGTAATTTAGCGAACGTTAATTACAAAAGTAAGTAAAGTTAGAAAATATACGGGACTACCACTCTTGCGTATATATTTTGTAGTGAGAACCAGAAAATACACGAGGCTATTGTATATGTCTTATATACAATACAATACCCCAGGCAAGTGAGTTATAATAGAATTTTTCATTCACATCGTTTGGGACAAGATTTGATAGGGACATTACATCGAAGAAAAAAGAATTTTTTATATTTAGAGCGCATGGCGAAATATATTATAATCTCCCTGCTCTAATTTCGTAAGAAAATAATCCTTCATACTTTCAGTTTTACTTCTATGGTACAGAGAATGAGCTATAAAATTGAATGAGAATATAGATAATATAAATATAAAACTACAACTAAAAGTTAATGTGAATATGAGTTAAACCACAACTAAAAGTTTAATGGATATATTGCAAGTAAATTTATATGCAAAAATTATTTGCAAATTGAATGATCACTCATCTTTTGAAGACTTCAATATACTAATAAGTAGAGATGGTACGTGTGCTAAATCAATGTGTTTATAACTCACAAATAATAGTTCACGTAACGAAAGTTTGGGTTGAAGGAAACAATGATAATATTTTATTTGAAAGAGAGATTATTGAGTTGATGATCAATCCCGCAAAAAAAACTTTATTTTCTTTTTTATTTTTATTTTATTTTTATCGATTTAAATAATCATGATATTCAACCACGTGCATATCAATTGGGATGTTAAAGGAAATGCTTTTCTAGTTGCGGAAGTGCAATGGAAAAAGATTTAGGGAACTTAAATTTTACTGATTAAGATTGTAAAAGGCCAAAGGAATTGTCTGTAAAATATTTAGTGAAATGAAGAATTATCTCTGAACCTGCAACAGTGAGACTGCACTTAATTCAAATTTGGCCCACATCTTTCCATTAATCTTTCAAGAAGCCAGGCTGTAAATCTGAACTGTTGTGTTGTTAAAATTCGTAGAATGAAAAGATTGATCTGCAGAAGGAAAAAAAAAAATCATATGGCTACCTATTTATAAAAAATAACATGAATAAAATTGGAAACTGAAGCTAACAAAAAAAAATCTTCAAGTTGGATAGATTGACAATAGCTCTTACTTTAAGATTTCTATGCTCTTTGGGGGTATTTGGTTCAATTTCTATAAATTATAGGAGAATGAAAACACCTAAAATATAAATTTTCTTGTATTTCTTAAAAAAATTATAGGAAAAGTTTTGAAAAGTTAAAATGTATCATTTTTCTTATTTTTTGTATTTTCCTTGTTTGGTTCAAAACAAGAAAATGAGCCTATTGCTTTAGGCCCCGTTTGGCAAAGGGTTAAAGAAGAGGGGTTAAAATAAGGATTAATATACTTAGCTCATTTGATAATCCGAAGGACTAAATTATTAACCCGTTAAATAAGTTTTATTTTAGTCTATGTGATTAGTTTTAGTGTTTGGGAATAACAATGATTTTAACTATTTTTTTTATAATTACAAGGATAACTCTTAATCCTTCTAAATAGGAGTATTAGTAAACCCCTCATTTTGAGGGGTTAACTCATTTTAATCCCTCTAGAGGGGTTAGCTTAACTCTTTTATATTTTTTATGTTTGGCAAATTATGGAGTGTTAACTCACTTTAACCATTGTATAGATTTTTTGGCTACTCGGCTTGATTCTAGGCTTGGGCTTTTTGGCTCTTGCTTATGTTCTTCATTTAATTCATGGGTTTTTGTTGAGATAAGAGATCTTGGGCTTTATTCTTCATTAACCTGTAATTAAAGATAAAAACAATTATTAATGGCGTATTTATTCATATAAAATAGATAATGAGGATATAAAATTGTAATAAAATGTGATTATCAATAGCTCAAAAGATCAATAACGTAATCACTAATTTCGGCTGAAAACCACAAATCCCCAAATTAACCACAAGAACGCTGATGGCCGTATGTAGCGGAAGCCCTAGTGGGCCGATCTCGCTAGAGAGTGGTCACAATAATCAAGGACGAGAGATCAAGGTCAGGAAAAATTGAGGTAAGGAAATATCGAGGATGAGAGATCGAGGTAAGGAAAAATCGACCCGCAAGAACGCCGACAAACTGGAGTGAAGCTCTAGATATTCGAGCTCGCTAGCGATTGACATGAATAATCAAGGACAAGAGTTCGAGGTAAGAAAAACTCGAGCAGGAGAATGAGTTTGGGGGCGGGAACAAAGGAGGAAGCCATAGATATTTTCTAAGTTCTAGCGGCCACGAGAAATGTGAAGTGTGGGTGGAAATGTGGTTAGGGGGTGAGTTTAATATTTTAATAATAGGTTGTCTGAGTTTAATATTTTAATAATAGGTTGTCAGTTTTTTTGGTGTTTTCAACTCATTTTGAGTGGAAAATAATTTCTACAAAATTGTACATATTTATGTAGTTTACAATTTTTTTTATAAATTCAATGTTGAACCAAACAAAGTTTATGGAAATTGTGAGAAAATTTTTATTTATAAAATTGACACTGTCAGAACATTTTCCAAAACTTTTCTATAAAACACCATAACCAAACACCCCCTTCGTGTGGATCTCAAATGTGATACTGGTATGCTTTTAGGAGCAATTCTTGTTACTTTGATGGTAATTAACTTAGAAAGAAATTTGAGAGACAAATGAAAAAAAATAGTGGCCACAATTTTCTAGACAATTAATGTTGATCAATTAATGAAATTCCATCATTTTTTAAATTTCTCCTTTTAGTTGGAAAATAGTTAGTAGTTAATATGTTATTTACTACTTTGAGCTGTCTCTCACCCACTCATCCTCCTCAAATCCTCTATATAAACCCCTCCCCTTCTCTCTTCTCAATACGCCACTTACATTCCTCCTAGAGAGAGGGGAAAAAAAACAAGAGTGAGACAGTGTGAGTTGAAAAAAATAAAAAAATGGCCAAGTATTACCTAGTTGCCCTAATGCTGGTATTAACACTAGCCCAATCACATGCCAGGCACGAGCCAAACCATGCTCGAGCCCATACCTCCACTCACAAACTAAGCAACAACGATGCTAACAATGCCGCTGGTCTCAATGACCAGAAGAACGTAGTCTTTGGCGGAGTCGGCGGTTACGCAGGGAGTCGGGCCGGTTGGCCGCGATTGGTGCGTTCCAGTCGTCGGCGGGGCTGCCGGTGTTTGGTGCTTTCGGCGGGCTGCTGGAATTTCCTACTGGTGGGGCCGCGAGGATTCGGCGCGGCGCTGGTGGAGTCGGCGGCTTGTGGAGTCGCGGTGGTCGTTGGTGCGGTTGGCGGTGGCTTGTTGGTGGCCTTGGAGGTGTGGCAGTTGGCGCGGCTTGGTGGTGGCGGTGGAGTTTTGGTGGCGCTGGAGCCCGTTGGTGGGCTTGGTGGCGCTGGTGGACTCGGTGGCTTCGGCGGTGGGATTTGGAGGCCGGGCGTCTCGGGGGTGGAGCTTGGGTGTTGGCGGCCGGGTTGTTTCCTTGAAGACGTGAATGCACGCGTGCATGGGAGTACGTATTAGGAGGAGATTTAGGTTTGGTTATGGTTTAATTTGGTGTTAAGTTCGTTGCTAGAGGAAATAATTATCTAGTTCAGATGTAGTTGGGCCTTTTTTGTCCGTGTGGGTGATGTTGAATGTCGGTGTTGTCTTGTTTGGTTGGTGGCTTTTTTTTTTGGTTGTAATGTTAATGTTTGGTGGTTAGTTGTTTGGGTTCATGTATTGTTTGTTGATCAGATAATTAATGAAGTTTTTGTCTAATTAAATGAAGTTTGTATCAATGTTGTTTTTAAAGGAAGGGTAAATTGCAAAAAATGCCCTATTGTTTCACTAATATTGTAAAAAAAAGTGACCTCTATTTTAAAACCGAGCAAATAAATGCCTTCAAGTATCAAAATGTTAAAAATAACATCGCAAAGTTTTAAAATGTCACGCTTTGGTGCCCTCTTATTTAATCAATGTTATATGGTGGTGCGCTATTGTTTATCAATGTTGCATATAAACACCCTCATTTAGTAAATAACTTCACTTTAATACCCTATAGCTTCTAAAAGTTGCACTTTAATATCCTGTGTTATGTGATATTCGTGGATACTAATACCTTCTGGATGTTTTTAACTTGGCATTGATCTGCAATATTTTAATACTTTGGGGCATTTATTTGCTTCGTTTTAAAACAGAGTTCACTTTTTTTGCATTAATATTGTTAATGAAACAATAGGCTTTTTTTGCAATTTAGCCTTAATAAAGGAACGGAAAAAGAAAATAGACCGAATATTCATGAAAATTATATTTAAATCATGTGAAGAGCTCCAGTTTAAATAAAAGATTAGAATTCTGTTGAAACAGTGCTGAAAATAGTATTGGGTCACTGTTCTATTTGAACTGCAGAAAAAGCACCTGGTGGTTGTTGAAACAGTGCTGAAAATAGTATTGGGTCACTGTTCTATTTGAACTGCAGAAAAAGCACCTGGTGGTTTTTATGAGCAGGTGGTTATTGTGCTTGGGTCACTGTTCTATTTGAACTGCAGAAAAAGCACCTGGTGGTTTTTATGAGCAGGTGGTTATTGTGCTTGGACACCGGGCAAAGGGCTGAGAATAGAAGGCCTTCGCAATGAACACTGACGCTCGTAATTGGACAAGCTAGCTAGAGCATATACTTGTCTAGAAATTGATTTTTAGAATAAAAGAGAAGATGGATTTTCAAATTTGAAGGTAACAACACATTATTATCATTCATTTTTAAGTGAAATTAAATTATAACATCGTGATGCATGCGTAGAGCATATTTGCAAGATGATTGTTGTACTATGATAAGGGTTTATAACAAAGAAGATCGATGGACATGACGATGGCATCTGATTTTACTAAATGAACTGTAAAGAATTTAATTAATTTGTTGCGAATTCTTACTAATCACTATCTATCTCTTGATGATTTATTTTGCTAAATAAAATATCGGCTCATATCTAGTATCCTTTTGGTGCTATTTATGTTCCTCCTACTCGATAATAATTATGCTTCTTCACCATGTTCTTTACGTTAGGAAACCCCTTTACATTTTTGTAGATAAATATAATCATAACCGCAGTTAGATTTTTATTAAAGCTAGCTATACTTACAGCTATTTGTTTTCTGTATATGTAGTTAATTTTGATAATTATAAGATGTGATATGTAATCATGCGTATTTGCCAAACGAGGAGAAGAGTGATTACCGTGCGCCCACTCTGATTTGCTCTTGTCATCTACTAGTCATTAAACATAAGAAGGTTGGATAACTTGATTATATATTAATACTACTGTTTTTGGTCAATGAAAGGTCCACAAATATTCGAATCTCCACACACACATACTAGTTGGGCACACCCCCCATAATTAATTTGTTAGATAGCTGTATCGCAAGTAGCTAGGGTGGCCTTCATTGAAGAGATCTGCAGGAGATGTAAATGTATGTTGTCAATTCACCAAATGAGCAGGGGAGCCTTTAATTTTCTGCTTCACTCCCCCTATTATTACTGAGGTCTACTAACCAGCATTGATGACGCAGCTTCCAAAACGAGGGTCCTATGCGGTCAAACGCATGCCATGTGCGTGCTGATATGGGTAGTTAATTTGGTGCCCACGGTCTGTACGTAGGTAGCAACCATTAGTTGATGACGTGGTATGTAATTAGTTAAAAGTTTCTTTGGCTAGCGTATAGAATTTGAAAGATTTTAGAAGTCTATTTAGGCTTGAAAATAGGTAATCCTAGTCCTGACTTTGGAGTAAGCGATATTATGGTTTAAGTTTAATTAGAAAAGTACCGGACTTACTTAATTTATGCAAATAGTGAAAAGATTTATGTCCATGACTATCAACCCAGAGGTTCTTAATGCAATCAATTCTCCATTAATGTTTGAAGACATCTCTTGTCGTACTCTGTTTCTAAAGAGTACTTCTATACCCGCATTAATACTGAACCACTAGAGTAGCAGAACCCCCCACCCCACCGGGTGCCGTCCTACTGAAGCCACATTTAAATTTGAGGATTCGGATCCTCTCCACTACAAAAAAAATAGTGGGGAGACCACTACATAATCATAGCCATTGATTATCTAGTTGATGGTTATGATTTTTTCTTTTAGTGCAAATTAGGAATGAGTGCAATACACGGAGATATGGTAAGTGTTAGATTTAGATTGTATCATAACCGCCTACTAAATAATCAACGCTTGAGATTAAAAGTAGTGGTCTCTCCACTACTTTTTTGTAGTGGAGAGGATCCAAATCCTAAATTAGATACATGCATTAAAACTAAACCACTAGGAGTAGGTTTTCACCCTGCATTAAAACCAAACCACTAGGAATATAAGTTTTCCCCTACTTTCTCTCTCCCTTGAAACCACATTTAAGGTTGTTCTGTACAATTCATTTTTGATTTTACAGTTTATACATAAAACTATGTTTAAAGGATTCTTTCACTGGTACATAAAACTATATTCCTAACCCGTCCGAGAAGGACAGATCCAATAATTACAAATTTCTATACCAATTCATTTCTATTATAATATAAAGTGAACGATCAATTTCGTGTAGAAAAATTTACCTCTTACCCAAATTTGACTCGTTCATCTTATATTATAACCTCAAAGAATTGGTTGTAATTATTGGACGGGAGTCTATGGTTAACGTTATATTTTTTACCTAAATTGGATATATAACACATTATTATATAATATTGTGTTATATAGCACTCTATTTTTTGAAAATTTTTTCTTCTCTAACTCACACATTTTCAACATAATACACAACAAATAGTTAGATATAGTGGAAATGAAACAAATATGAAAACTCTATCTAAAACCCGTTATTATTTTTGTACCCTCAATTGTTTGAAACTCAGAAAATATCAAAAACCAAGGGAAGCTCATATGCCATTTCTCATATTAAATAGCTAGCTAACCTAAATAAATATATATAATATATTGTTCATTCTTCTATTATCTTTTAACTCAAGAAGAAACTGCATAAAGGACCCAGACTTTGCAAAAGGGAAAGAATTGAGAACACTCTCAGCGAAAAGCAGAGAACATCAGAAGCTTAGCGATGCTGTGAGGAATAACAACATCATAATGTTCAATAAGCACAAGAAGAAGTTATTTTAGCCATTGTATACAGGATACACAAACTAACAGTAACGGAGACTTATAGAGGGGTCTTTTATTAAATTTACATCTTTGAACTCTCGTTTTGGTAAATAACTACCCTTAACTTTGGATGATCTTCAGACAACACCCTTAATCTTTGAACTCTCATTTTAGTAAATTTACATGCTTTCAGATAACTACCCTTAACTTTGGATGATCTTCAGACAACACCCCAGAACTTCCACAGTATTATGATAAATAATAATAATAATAATAATAATAATAATAATAATAATAATAATAATAAAATTTGAGTATAAAGAAACACCCCAGAAAAATATCAAATTACTACATCAATACACCTTTAGCAGATCTAAATCAGGTCAAGAAGACATTTCGACTAAAAAAATCAACAAATTTACAAAAAAATCGTCACTTAAAACCTGAAATCTAACAATATTCTATCAGATCTACAACAAATACAACGAAATATCCCAAGATCTGTTGAAAAACTAAGCAACACAAATCCTAAATTACCAGTCTAATTATAATCCTCTTTCACCGAAATTTCAGCTCAGAAGTTCAAATAGATCGAGAATAGACAAAAAATTAAAGAAATAATCGAGAGATTAGGGTTCACACCAGAAATGAACTGGACGGCGACGACGGGACGGTGACGACGGGAGGGAGGCGACGACGACGACGACCCAGACGATCACAGAGGGAAGCGACGACGACTCAGACGGGCGAGGACGGGACAGCGAGGACGACGATCCTGGAGGGAGGCGACGACGACGACGACGATCGTGGATGAGAGAGAGAAAGGAACGATGAAAATTTGGAGATTTAGGGGCCAGATCTGGGGTTTTTTTGGTTATAAAGTGAACCCATTATCCTAGACGGAAATTTTCGTCTAGGATACATCCTAGACGAAAATTTCCGTCTAGGATAATCAGTAAATTTCAAAAAAAAAACGAATTAATTCCGTCTACAATACTATTCTAGACGGAAATTTCCGTCTAGAATATGATATTGTAGACGAAAATTCCTTGATAGAATTTTTCCGTCTAGTATATATTATCCCAGACGAAAAATTTTCTGTCTGGGATATTCCGTCTAGGATATTTGAATTTTTACTAGTGTTTGTTGAAATCAACATTCGAAGGACCGAAGTCACTTTTAAGTCAAAATTTTTTGATTTTACTGTAGTAGTTAGTTGTTAATACCAATTATATTATATATAGAGATGATCCATAATGGAGATTAGGTAAGGCCAATTACTAAAAAAATTAATTAAAAAGTGATCAGACGCGGTGATTCATTATAATAAAAAACTCTTTAAAAATGGTTTATGTATAAATTGAAAATCAAATATAATTTCAATAGAATAACCCTATTTAAAGGTAACATGTTGGATTTAAATCTAATTAAATCTATTTGTAGGCACATATGATTAAGCAATGTGTATTGCTATCTTTAAGGATAACTCACTTAAAGTGATCAATCAATTTGGGTTAATGAGTATTTAAATAAATCATGGGGTTATATGTATAGATACCAGGTTGTAATTATAATTTGATGAGGGGAAAAATTACAAATGTACAACACACATATATATATGGGGTTATGGTCCCTAATTTAGGGTTAGTCACTCTCATTCTCTTATCCCCATCTAAAGAGATCCATAATGGAGTAATCCTAAGATTAGAAGATCACCAAATCCTAACTTAAATCAAAGCAATGGATTCAGGTATAAGCTTCCGCTCTTAATGTTTATTCTCTATGATTTAATCACGTTTAGTTACAACAAGTGGTATTAGAACCCCCCGTGATTAATTCTTAGGGTTTAAGATTTTAAAATTTGGGTTTTTTGATCTTAAATCTCTGTTTTTCAGAATTGTTCACGGATGAACAATAAAAGTTTATTTTTTGGTTGATTTTTCTTTTGTTTTTTTTTTGGGATTCAGCACTCATGAACTGTAAAGTTCAATTCTTTTTGGTTTGATTCAATTTTTGAGGCTTGGATATGAATGATTTAGTTCAAAATCGAAAGCAAAATCAAGTTTTTTATTCAGTTTGTCGTCAAGCTCCACGCTCCTCGTCGGCAATGTTCAGTTGGCGGCCTCGCTGTCAATTGGAGACGGCGACGGCAGTATCAAGAAACCCTAGGGTTTCAACCCTAGGGTGCGGGAGCAAAAGTGGTGGCGACGGCCATCAAGATCAAACCCTAATGGGTGCAGGAATTAGGGCATAAGGAGGGGGTTACCTCGAATTCAGTGAGCCTCGTGCTCAATTCAGGGGAGCTTCGTGCTCGAATTCAGGCAAGCATCTGGCTTGAAAATTTTCAGCGAACCTCAGTTTGCTTCTGACGAGCTTCGTGCTCGAATCCAACGTACCTCGTGTTCGTTTTCTGACGAGCCTCGTGCTCGACTCCAGTTGAACCTCGTGTTCCAACTCCTGACGAACCTCGTGTTCGAACAATTTCAGCGAACCTCGTTCGAATTCAGTGAACCTTGTGTTCAACTTAAGTAAGCTCGAACCTCATTGTAGGCGGAGCTCGACGCTCGGTTTCATGTGAGCGTCGTGCTCAATTCAACGAGCTCGACATTTGGATCTCATGCGAACTTCGAAATTGAGCCTCACGCGAACATTTCGAAGCTCGACTTCCGACAACGCTCGACCTTGACGAGCTTGAACTTCGTCGGCTCATTTGGGTACTTCAGACGAATCTCGTACTCGTCCTCAGGTGAACTTCGAGGTCGATGGCGAGCACGAACCCCAAATTCAAACAAAGCTTCAATTTTTTTTTTTAAAACGAACCTGGGAAATTACCTTTTCTTCTGTTGGCTCGTCGGCTAAAAGAAATTGAAAGGGGTCTTCACTTGGGGTTCACTGTTTTCATAGGTTGAGTTAGGGCACAGATCAAGCCCTCTCTTAAACAATTAAGTTGTTTTTTGGGCCTTTAACAAAATAAAGTTGGGCCAACAATAATTATTCAAGCTATGGATTAATTGATTTTATCAATTAAAACCCATCTTGTGGGCCGTATTAACTTATGGGCTCATGTTTGTATGCTTAATATAATTAATTAAGCTATGAGGTTCTAATTAAGTTTTTTGGAAATTTAGTTAACTAGTTTCAGGCCCGTGCGATGCACGGATTTGTTTAATATACAAAAATTGATGTAGCAAAAGAATACAAACAGTTCAAACAGTTTACGTGTCACGCCCCGCTTCCCAAATACCTGGGAATCGGAACGTGAACAAGCCCGCGACGTATTAAACTGAGAAGAGATAAGTGCTAGACCCCGTCTTCTCAATCTAATACGCTAAGCGTCAAGAAATACAAACGAAGGCACAGGTCCCCGATCACAGTAGCGAGAATATAATAAACAACACAGACAGAAAATATACATATCACAACTGAAATAACATCCGAGACACAAAGTTTGGGTCAAACATGCCCTTATTACAAAACAGTACAACTAAAATAGGAAAATACATAGTCCGACAAAATAAGAAGGAAGTACTGCAAAATAACTAAGTCCATCGAAAGACTAAAGGGTAAGGTACTACATAAGTAATCTAGTGTCCATCAGTGATTACGTAAAAGAAAAGGTTAAGCTTCCGTTTGTTCTCCTGTTCCACCTGGAAGACACTCCGGCTGGGCATACTCCTGCTCTAATGCATCATCATACTGGACCTGTCCGTCCTCTAAATCTGACGTACACCAGAGAAAACAGGTGTACGTCAGCGTACATAACGTACGGCAAGATCCCACAAGGAAAGTAGAAACGGTCGAACAACCAATGCAAGAACAATAATAATAATAATAGTAATAATCTAAATGAAATCCACCACCATAATATAATAATCAGAAGAATCATAAATCGATCGGGTAACGAGGTCCTGCAGCTAGCAATCAAACTAATCATCCAAGTAACGAGGTCATACTACTAGCCATTGTATAACAGGTCACTGGTCACATCTCACACAGAGTCAACGCTCCTGTCATCGGATAACTGGCTGTTCACAAATCCCCTACGCGCATCCAATACCGCTACACGAATCGGTCAGAGGACTACACGCAATCCGATTTCGGCCTGGTCCGAACTCAAGCAGAACTCGGGTGACTACACAAATTCACTGACTAAAGTGACTACACGAATTCACTTTAGCCCAACAAACCAACCCCAGTGACTACACGAATTCACTGGTGCGAGCCTGGAAGATACATCAACAGTCTTATCCGATCACATGAACACTAACTTCCCCATCCCAACTCTCTTGTTTTTCTAAGCTAACTTATACACAAGTTTCTAAGTCTTAAACCGGACACACTAGGCCACACTAGTCATGGTTTTCTGACAGTTCTCAAGCATAACAAAGAGTAATAAACACAACTAATCATATACAGCAAGATCATAACATATCACATAATTAAAATTAAGAAACATAAATTATGAAAAATTCATAATAATCCCTTTTCTAAAATAAATCCTTAAAAATTATTTATAAATGTTCTAAAATAATTCCTTCTTTGAATCATTAAAACCCTTGTTAGCGTAGAATAACAAATTTTTGTTTCAGGTTTCGAGCTGACAGAAACCCAGATTTGGGTTTCTGTCCGCTCGGCGGTCGACCGACGCGGTCGACCGCTGAGCTCGTTTTGAGGCTTCGGTCGACCGCGACATTATTTCGGTCGACCGCGACGTTATTTCGGTCGACCGCCAATTATTTCGGTCGACCGCGATGTTCTTCCGGTTGACCGCCAGTTGCATATCAGAGTGCGGTCGATCGGTGCGGTCGACCGCCATGTTATCTGTTTGTACATGTCCTGTTTTGTGTATTTTGAATATTTCACTCATGTGCGAGAGTTCGCCTGGATTATCTGACATTGGTTTTAGTCTTATTATGTATCCATGCATGATAGATGACCTGAGGGTATAAATTCCGCTTTTCTTACTCGATATGGTTCTTTCGAGTTCTTGGTCATGCCATTCGGATTGACCAATGCACCCGCGGTATTCATGGACTTGATGAACCGGGTTTTCCGTCCCTTCTTGGATCAGTTTGTGATCGTCTTCATTGAAGATATATTCATTTACTCGAGGTCGGAGGCGGATCACGAGGAGCATCTGCGGATAGCATTGAGGACTCTTCAGGAGCATCAGTTGTATGTCAAGTTCAGCAAATGCGAGTTTTGGCTTTCAGAAGTCAGATTCCTTGGCCACGTCATCAGTAGAGAGGGCATAGCAGTGGACCCGACTAAGGTTACAACAGTTCTTGATTGGGAGCCACCGAAGACGGTGACAGAGATTCGCAGCTTTTTGGGATTAGCTGGATATTATAAGAAGTTCATTCAGGACTTCTCGAAGATTACGATGCCTATTACGCACCTTACGAAGAAGGGTGTACAGTTCATATGGAGCATGGAGTGCCAGAAGGCCTTTGATATTTTGAAGACTAAGTTGACTACAGCGCCGGTTTTGACTATTCCGAGCAGCGATAGGACATTCGTCGTATATACAGATGCATCGTTGGCAGGCTTGGGAGGCGTATTGATGCAGACTCAGAGGGTAGTAGCTTATATCTCACGGCAATTGAGGGTGCATGAGCAGAACTATCCCACTCATGATTTGGAGTTGGCAGCAGTGGTATTTGCACTGAAGTCTTGGAGGCACTACCTATATGGAGTGTAGTTTGAGTTATTCACAGACCACCAGAGTCTGAAGTATCTCTTTTCCTAGAAGGAACTCAACCAGAGACAGAGGAGATGGATTAAGTTTATTAAGGACTACGAGTTCGCGATCCAGTATCATCCGGGGAAGGCGAACGTCGTAGCAGATGCATTAAGCAGGAAGCGTAGACATCAGATTTCAGCTTTGAGATGTTCATTGCATCGGGATCTTATCACTCTTAGCCAGTTTGATTTTAGACCCGAGATTGGAGGAACCAGTGCATTTTTGAGAGCCGTGGCAGTGCAACCATCTTGGAGTGACAGAGTTGTCAGGAACTCAGTTGGAAAACTATTGAATTCAAATCCAGAAGGAGGAAATTTCCAAAGCGCCTAAGACTGATTGGGCCGTTGGAGCAGATGGAAGTCTACGGATGAAGGATAGACTGGTTATGCCAACCAGTGCAGAGCTTAAGAGGGAGTTGCTAAATGAAGCACATCGTACTCAGTTCATAGTACATCCAGTGACCCCTAAGATGTACAAGGACCTAAAGAGACACCTTTGGATGGAGTGTTATGCGTAGGAAGATTTCAAAGTATGTAGCTAAGTATCTTACCTGTCAATGAGTAAAGGCGGAACACCAGAGACCAGTAGGATCACGTCAGCTTTTAACCATTCCGGAGTAGAAGTGGGCGGACATTTCTATGGACCTTATTATAGAGTTGTCGAAATCGAAGAAAGAGAATGATTTGATTTGGGTGGTAATGGATGGACTGATGAAGTCAATACATTTTTATTCCAGCAAGGACTAACTATACAGCTGAGATGTATGCGAGGATACCTATTCAAGAGACTATTCGACTTCATGGAATTCCAGATGCGATAGCATCAGATTGAGATTTCAGTGTTCATTCCACATTTTTGGAAGGGTTTCCAGGATTCTTTTGGGTAACAGATTTATCGTACTATAGTGCATTTCATCCATAGATGGATGGTCAGAAGGAAAGAGTAAATTAGATGTTGGAAAACAGATGCCGGGCTTGTGTCATTGACTTTCAAGGTAACAATTCGGAAGACGGAAAAAGGTTACGACGAGATACATTGGACCGTATCAGATTTTGGAGAGCATTGGAACTGTGTCATACAGACTAGATCTTCTAGAATCGATGTCTAGTATACACAATGTATTTCATGTTTCTATGCTTAAGAAACAATTACGTGATGAAGAACAGTAGTGAGTGTTGAACGCATTAGAAATTTAGCTTCAGGATGGTTTGACTACGATTGAAATCCCAGTTTGTATACTTGCTAGAGAAGACGAAGAAATTTAGAAACAAGATATTTTTTCCCTTGGAGAAAACTCAGTGGAACCAGAAAGGAGTTGAGATGATCTTCAGGGTCGCGAAGATGTTATGCCGCGCGACTTCCTGAACCTATTGAGGAAGTGCATTGATTTATGTGTACGATTATTTGTGTGGTTATATTTTGATTTAATGCTAGAATGAGGATATTTTTACTTAATTCTTAATCTTTCGGAACACATGGTATATATATGGGGGGTTCCTTGTTTGGATTTTTCGCCCGACGTACTAGTTCCATTCGATTAAGGGTTGAGTGGGAATATAGTCATCCTGGACTGTTAAATATAAATATCCATATATGCTTATCAAGAGTAAAATTCTAAATGTTTCTGGTTGCGGGTTGAATTAGACCCACTATGTGTTTTTCTAGTATTATTATTTGCTTAAGTATGATTTCTGAATTTCGAGGACGAAATTCTTTTAAGGGGGGAAGAATGTAAAACCCCGAAAATTTGAATACTTTATGATAAATAATAATAAATATGTTATATATTTATAAATAATATATTATGATGTTTGAGTATGCTAGGAACTGATTTGAGATCAATTCAATGTATATATGTATATATGTGAGTACAAATACACAAATCATGCACAAAGGCCAAGAGTGAGAATCTGGGAATTTTGATCAGTTGAGAGTTTCTATGTTTTACACACTGATTCAGTTAGTATTTGGAAAAGTGTATAAGAACAAAGTTGTAGGTCTCTTCAATAGCTTTCTAATGAATCTTAGATCACCTCATTCCGAGATTGTATGA
>NC_033796.1:24522688-24522834 GCF_001876935.1 Asparagus officinalis
GTGATCGGATAACTAGAGGGATTAGAGAAAGAGGAGAGGAATTAGGGTTTGGTTTAGAGAGAGAGGGGGTGGATGTTCGTCGGAGAAGTGAAACAGGGGGGATTTTGTTCCGGAACTAGTAAAAGAGACGGGTATTGTTTATTATT
>NC_033796.1:24522844-24523376 GCF_001876935.1 Asparagus officinalis
AATTTCAACTTAGTTTCAATCATATCAATTGAAACTAGATCGATTTATAAAAGTAGTTCAAAACATACATGGATTCAGAATCCCGTTTAATTTAACATTGCATTAAACTATACATGATCTGAATTCCATCCCATATAATTAAATAAATAATTACCAAAGCCTACCGGAATTTCAACTTAGTTTCAATCATATCAATTGAAACTAGATCGATTTATAAAAGTAGTTCAAAACATACATGGATTCAGAATCCCGTTTAATTTAACATTGCATTAAACTATACATGATCTGAATTCCATCCCATATAATTAAATAAATAATTACCAAAGCCTACCGGATTGATGATCCCGTAGACTTTGGACACAAAAATCCTCTACAAACTTCAACTTGCCATTGAAAACACGGGACTGGGTTCGGGGAACTTTTAAAGTGAACAATTTTTCAAAACCGGCTGATTTTTTTTTTTCAAAATCGACTGTTTTTTTTTTATTTATCAAAATCGACCCGGTTTTGTGATTAGCAGGCTAATCACTAT
>NC_033796.1:24524376-24573785 GCF_001876935.1 Asparagus officinalis
CAAGTGTTGGTGTCCCACTGAAAGAAGGTTGTTTGTCAGTATGGATGTGACTTTTCGGGAGTTTGAACCGTTTTATGGGAAGAAAACGGAGTTAAGTTCCGTGTTTGGAGATGGCTCTACTGATGCTAGTAGAGAGGGGGAGAATGAGAATGACATCGTGATTGAGAATGAGAATGATATCGTGGTTGGGATGATTCCATGTCCGCTTGAGTTACCGAGTAGTGATGGTACATCGCCAAGTATATCTAACGACTCAGGAGTTGGCATTCAAGGTCAGGGGGAGCTGAGAGTATACACAAGGAGACAGAAGCAACAGCATGAGCCACCTCCTGTATCTGTGCCAGTACCCACAACTGTTGATGTCCCAAGTCCCTCCTCTCCAGTGCCTTCCTCATCTCCTCCACCTAAGCCAATAGGTAACAATTCCTTCCCCGATACTTCTGAAACTCCTGTCTTATCTCGCAGAACCTCTAGAGTCAATGCTGGAAAACCTCCAGTTAAGTTTGGTAGTTGGGATACTGACATTGCGAACTATATTTCATATGCATCCATTCCACCTGCATACAAGTCATTCATTGCATCATTACATTCAGTACCTGTACCTAACAATTGGCAGGTAGCTAAGCAAGATCCTAGGTGGTTGAGTGCTATGCAAGAGGAACTTCAGGCATTGAAGAAGAATGACACATGGGAGTTGGTACCTTTGCCAGCTGGGAAGCGTGCTGTTGGATGTAAGTGGGTATATACGGTTAAGCAAACTCCAGAGGGCAAGATCGATAGGTACAAGGCCAGATTGGTTGCTAAAGGCTACAGCCAAACGTATGGCATTGACTATGATGAGACATTCGCTCCAATAGCAAAGATGAGCACTGTTAGAATGTTGGTGTCATGTGCTGCCAACTGCAATTGGTCACTACATCAGCTAGATGTCAAGAATGCTTTTTTGCATGGAGATCTCCAGGAGGAGGTGTATATGGAGATTCCACCAGGCTTCACTACTTCTCAAGTAACTGGGAAGGTATGCAAGTTGAAGAAGTCTTTGTATGGGTTAAAACAGTTTCCAAGGGCATGGTTTGACAGATTCAGATTGGCAGTTTGTGATATGGGGTACAAGCAGTGCAATGGGGATCATACTGTATTTTACAAGCACTCTAAAACTCGTATCACTATCCTGGCGGTCTATGTTGATGATATTGTAATCACCGGAGATGATGCTGAGGAAATTCTACGATTGAAGAAGAAATTGGGAGAGGAATTTGAAGTTAAAGATCTGGGACAGTTGAAGTATTTCCTCGGAATTGAAATTGCAAGGTCGCGAAAGGGTATAGTGCTTTCCCAGCGAAAGTATGCTCTGGATCTTCTCTTAGAGACAGGGATGTTGGGGTGCAGAGTTGCATCTACTCCCATCGAGCAGAATCATAAGATGTGTGCCGAGGGTGGTGACCTGGTGAGTAAAAAACAATATCAAAGATTAGTTGGACGACTTATATATCTATGTCATACGAGACCTGATATTACTCATGCAGTAAAGATTAGTTGGACGACTTATATATCTATGTCATACGAGACCTGATATTACTCATGCAGTGAGTGTGGTGAGTAGATATGTCATACGAGACCTGATATTACTCATGCAGTGAGTGTGGTGAGTAGATATATGCATGATCCCAGAGAACATCATATGGAGGCAGTTCGCAGAATTCTTAGGTATATTAAAGGGAGCCCAGGAAAAGGGTTATGGTTCAGGAGTTTTGGACATCTGAAAATTGAAGGCTATTGTGATGCTGATTGGGCGGGTTGTATGGATGATCGTAGGTCCACTTCAGGCTATTGTGTATTTGTTGGAGGCAATCTCATATCTTGGCGTAGCAAGAAGCAGGATGTGGTGGCTAGGTCTACAGCTGAGGCTGAGTACAGGGCTATGGCAGTTAATCTGTGTGAATTGATGTGGGTCAAAAACATATTATCTGAGTTGCGCCTGTTTAGAAGAGACCCCTTACAACTTTGGTGTGACAACAAATCGGCGATTAATATTGCAAACAATCCAGTTCAGCATGATCGCACCAAACATGTGGAGATTGATCGATTCTTTATCAAGGAGCAACTGAATAGAGGAGTCCTGACTTTGAGCTATGTGAAATCAGAAGAGCAGTTAGCTGATTGTTTAACAAAAGGAATAGGCTCTAGAGAGTATGATATCTTTTGTAACAAGATTGGGATGATTGATATCTATCGCCCATCTTGAGGGGGAGTGTTGAGTTATTTAGATGATGTTGTAAGGACCTTTTTGTAAGAATACATTAATATAAAAGTGGTACCTCTCTATGGGAGAAGAAAACCTAATTTTCACCCAAAAAAAAACACAATCATCCGGGTATTCAGAGTTAGGTGGCGGCTCCTGCTGCCTTCTTTTGCTTCACACGAGTGGAGGCTGAAGAATGAAGAGGGAGAAAGGGCGGCTCCTCTACTTTGAGATCTCCCAGCTTTCTGAGGTTCCGTTCGGCGACGCCGCGCATCTACCCGCCGCCGCCCCGATTCATCATCGCAGCAGTCGATCTTGCGCGATCTCGAGCTTCGCTGTGGCGCCAGAGAGAAAAGGAGAAGAAGCGTCTTTGAAGAAGGAAGACGACTGCTCGTAGAATGCCGCTCGAAGATGAACTCGGAGAGGCTGCCTCGCGTGTGAACGCTCGAAGACGACGTGCCTAGAAGACGAAGGCGACAGTCGGGTTAGGGCTCGGTGAACCTCTCGAGACTGACGGCTACTCAGGTGTTAGGGCTTTTGGATCCCTTCTGATGTCGAGGCTTTGGATTCTCTGAGCTGCCCCGTTGAAGGGAAAGAACTAGGGTTTTACATGAAGAAGCTCCAGAGGAAGAAGGGCAAGGGTGGTGCTGGAACCGCCTAAGTATAACCTCTTGTTCTGCAATTTTCTTTATAGAGAGAATTTCGGATGATAGTCTTCTGTTTGGGGGTTTTTTTGTTGCTGAAAAAGAAGGGAATCAACTGTTGGCTCTTTGGATTGGAATCAACTGTTAGCTCTTTGGATTGTTCTGTTTGGGTTTCTTTTTTGTTGCTGAGAGGGAGAGGAATCAACTGTTGGTATAGAATCAACTGAGAAGATGGGAACACCTGTGACAAGTCAAGAATTAAAGGATATCCTGGAGGGGGTGGCCAGGGTTTTTCAGACCAAACTAGAGGAGAATCCTAGTAGGTCAGTCGTGGTCGCACCGGAGTCGTCGCTAGTAATGCAAAGGGTAAAATTGCTGCCTAATGACATTAAGCTTGAGGGGACAAGAAACTATCTGAGTTGGTCTCGGAGGGCATTGTTGAATCTTCGAATCAAAGGACTTGAAAAATATGTGAAGGGGGAGTGCACTGAGCCGTCGAATAAGGCGAGTGTTGAGTGGAACACATGGAGTAACACTAATTCTCTGGTGGTTTCTTGGTTGTTGACTTCTGTGTCTCCAACCATAGCTGGGATGGTGGAGTCTATCTCAAGTACAGCTGATGTCTGGAAGACATTGGAGGGGATGTACTCTGGAGCTGGGAGTGTGATGATGATGATGGAAGTGGAGGAGAAGATTGATGCTACCACACAAGGGGAGAAGACAGTCCACCAGTATGCAGCAGAGCTACGTCACTTATGGGTAGATTTGGATCACTATGATCCGTTGTCACTACAAAACCCGGCAGATGTTATTTTAGGGAGGCAATATCTTGAGCACAGGCGTGTGGCTCGCTTTCTCAAGGGCCTGAACCCAAAATTTGAAGGAAGGAGGGCAGCAATGTGCCACCTATCATCTCTTCCCTCCTTAGATGAAGCTATTGCATCGATGGAACAAGAGGAGATCAGACAGAAGGTGATGATAGGCGAGGCCTCACCTGCTATCCGCTCGGCATTAGTGGTTCCAGATGCTCACATCAGAGATGATAGAGAGTGTTACAATTGTGGAAAGAAAGGACATCTCAGCTACAATTGCCCCCAACCACGTAATATTGGTGGTAGTCGAGGGGGCAGAGGACAGAGAGGTGGCCGTGCAGGTCGAGGAGGCAGTGGACGTGGAGGCCGAGGAGTTGCTTACCTAGTTGTGGCAGAGGAGTCCCAGACTACTGCTGAGATGACTGGAGCTGAAATAACAGAACTAGAGGAACTACGTCAGTTCAAGCTTCAGGCTGAGAGTTCAAAGGGCAAGGGACAAGTCACTCAGGATCTGGATAACACTACCTGCTTTGGTAACTTTGTTGGTTATGCTCATGCGAACAAAGGTACACAGGTTCAGGCACTTGCATCCACCAAAACTCATGTTGATTGGATCATAGACTCAGGTGCATCTAGGCATGTCACAGGATCATCTAGTGAGTTTGCATCATATTATCCGAGTAAGCATATGCATCCTGAGATAGTTCAGACTGCTGATGGGACATCCCAACCCATCAGGGGTACTGGCTCGGTCCATTGCACCTCATTTATTACCTTATCATCTGTATTGCATGTTCCTTCATTTCCAGTTAACTTACTCTCTGTTAGCTCTCTCATTGATCAATTAAATTGCACTGTATTATTTGATCGGGATATGTGTGTCTTCCAGGAGAAGGAAACAGGGAGGAGGATTAGGACTGGCATCAGGCGTGATGGGCTTTGGTACTTGGACAGGAAGACTGCAATGATTGCTGCTACTGTTAGTGGAGGACCAGAGGCAGAAGCAATGCTTCAACATTGCCGACGAGGGCATCTATCTTTTGATAGTTTGAGTAGGTTAGAACCTGAGATAATGAAAAAAATGGATAGAAAAGAGTTATTTTGTAATGCTTGTGAACTTGGAAAATATACTCGTTCTACTTATAAAATGATTGGCCTTCGAAGTTTTGAACCATTTGCCCTTGTCCATTCTGATGTTTGGGGACCATGTCCTACTACTTCTATTAGTGGTTTTAGATGGTTTGTTACTTTCATTGATTGTTATTCACGTATGGTCTGGATTTGTTACTTTCATTGATTGTTATTCACGTATGGTCTGGATATACATGATGAAGCAGAAATCTGAGGTTTACAAATGTTTTCAAGATTTCTCGGCTTATGTGAAGACACAGTTTGGAGTGCAGGTGAAGATTCTTCGAACAGATAATGGAATTTAGTATGTCAATAAGGAGTTTGCGGCTTTCATCTCTAATCAGGGAATTCTTCATCAAACCACATGTCCAGACACCCCTGCTCAGAATGGGGTGGCTGAACGTAAGAACAGACATCTACTAGAAGTGGCACGCTCATTGATGTTGACAATGAATGTGCCTAAGTTTTTATGGAGTGAGGCCGTTATGACAGCAGCTTATTTGATCAACAGAATGCCATCGAGAGTATTAGGGATGAAGACACCATGTGAGATGCTCTTGGGCTCGAATGTTTTTGTTGTTCCACCAAGAGTGTTTGGATGCACATGTTATGTAAGGGATCACAGATTGATGGTGAGTAAATTGGATCCGCAAGCAGTTAAATGTATCTTTGTTGGCTACTCATCAAGTCAAAAAGGATACAAGTGTTGGTGTCCCACTGAAAGAAGGTTGTTTGTCAGTATGGATGTGACTTTTCGGGAGTTTGAACCGTTTTATGGGAAGAAAACGGAGTTAAGTTCCGTGTTTGGAGATGGCTCTACTGATGCTAGTAGAGAGGGGGAGAATGAGAATGACATCGTGATTGAGAATGAGAATGATATCGTGGTTGGGATGATTCCATGTCCGCTTGAGTTACCGAGTAGTGATGGTACATCGCCAAGTATATCTAACGACTCAGGAGTTGGCATTCAAGGTCAGGGGGAGCTGAGAGTATACACAAGGAGACAGAAGCAACAGCATGAGCCACCTCCTGTATCTGTGCCAGTACCCACAACTGTTGATGTCCCAAGTCCCTCCTCTCCAGTGCCTTCCTCATCTCCTCCACCTAAGCCAATAGGTAACAATTCCTTCCCCGATACTTCTGAAACTCCTGTCTTATCTCGCAGAACCTCTAGAGTCAATGCTGGAAAACCTCCAGTTAAGTTTGGTAGTTGGGATACTGACATTGCGAACTATATTTCATATGCATCCATTCCACCTGCATACAAGTCATTCATTGCATCATTACATTCAGTACCTGTACCTAACAATTGGCAGGTAGCTAAGCAAGATCCTAGGTGGTTGAGTGCTATGCAAGAGGAACTTCAGGCATTGAAGAAGAATGACACATGGGAGTTGGTACCTTTGCCAGCTGGGAAGCGTGCTGTTGGATGTAAGTGGGTGTATACGGTTAAGCAAACTCCAGAGGGAAAGATCGACAGATACAAGGCCAGATTAGTTGCTAAAGGCTACACAGCCAAAGCGTATCGGCATTGACTATGATGAGAACATTCGCTCCAATAGAAAGACTGAGACTGTTAGATATGTTGGTGTGTCATGTGCTCGCCAACTGATGCAATTGTCAACAATCAGCTAATGTCAAAGAATGCTTTTTTGCATGGAGATTCCGAGAGTGTATATGGAGATTTCCATCCCAGCTTCCCTACTTCTCAGTAACTGAAGGACAGGTAGCAAGTTGAAGAAGTCTTTGTATGGTTAACAACATTTTCGCAAGGCATGGTTTGACAGATATCCTGATTTGCAGTTTGTGATAATGGTACAAGCAGTGCAATGGGGATATACGTATTTAACAAGCACTCTAAACTTAATCAACTATCTCTGGCGTCTATGTTGATGATAATTGTAATGACCGGAGATGATGCTGAGAAATTCTACGATTGAAAGAAGAAATTGGAGAGGAATTTGAAGTTAAAAGATCTGGGAGCAGTTGAAGTATTTCCTCGGAAATGAAATTGACAGTCGGCGAAGGGTATAGTGTATTTCCAGCGAAAGTATGCTTCTGGATGTTCTTAGCGAGCAGGGAATGTTGGGGTGCAGAGTGGCATTACTCCCATCGAGCAGAATCACTAAGGATGTTGCGAGGGTGGTGAGCTGGTGAGTAAAAAACAATAAATAGATTAGTTGGCCGACTTAGTATATCTATGTCATGACCGAGACCTGAATATTACTCATTCAGTGAGGTGGTGAGTAGATATATGCATGATCCCCAAGAAGCAACATCTATATGGAAGCAGTTCGCTAGAATCTAGGTATATTAAGGGAGCCAGAAAGAGGGTATCGGTTCATGAAGTTTTGACATCTGAAAAATTGAAGGCTATTGTGACTGCTGATTGGGCGGGTTGTATGGATAGATCGTAGGTCACTTCAGGGCTATTGTGTATTCTGTTGGAGGCAAATCTCATATTGGAGTAGCCAAGAGCATGATGTGGTGCTAGGTCTACGCGAGGCTTGAGCGCAGTGGCTTATGGCAGTTAATCATGTGCTGAAATTGATGTGGGTCAATAAAGCATATTATCTGAGTTGCGGCCTGTTTAGAAGGGACCCCTTAACAACTTCTGGTGTGACAAGACAAATCGCGATTAATATTGCAAAACAATCCACGTTTCAGCATGATGCACACAACATGTGGAGATTGATCGATATCTTATATCAAGGGAGCAACTGAATACGAGGAGTCCTGACTTTGAGCTTGTGAAATAGAAGAGCATGTCGTTAGCTGATTGTTTTAAGCTAAAAGGATAGGCTCTAAGAGAGTAATGATATCTTTTGTAACAAGAGTGCGGTAATGATTGAATATCTATCGACCCATCTTTGAGGGGAATGTTGAGTTATTTAGATGATGTTGTAAGGACCTTTTGTAAGAAACATTAATATAAAAGTGGTAGCTCTCTATGTCGAAAGAAAACTAATTTTCACCCAAAACACAACATATATATATATTATATAATATATATATATTATATTATAATATATATATATATATATATATATATATATATATATATATATATAAACACACACGAATGAGTAGTTCCAGAACAACAACAACAACTACTTATCAAGCAACAAATTAAAACAACCATAAAATCAACCCCGAATGAGTAGTTCCAGAACAACAACAGCAACTTATCAAGAAACAAAACAATCATTATTATTTCTTGAGGCAACTAACTACTATCTTTTATGAGGTACACCACAAGCTTAAATACAAAAAAGCATCATAAACACAATGGAAGGCCAACTAATCACACTGACGATAGTATAAATAACAGAAGGTAGGAGAAAGAAAAGAAACCGATTTTACATGACTAGGATCAACACAAGTATTATAAGAGGAAACATTTCTATTCTCATGGCCCTTTGTTTCCTTCCACCATTGGCACCAGCTGCATCCCTTGCTCCTGTTTCTGTAGAATTCACTTTAACTGAAAAGTACAAGATTTTATTGTTAGATTACAAGAAGAACCGATAAAATTGTGTGAAATAATCTCAGATGCTATTAAGCTACGCTTGCAACATGTTCTTATGCGGATATGGAAAACTAAAAGATGAAATCATATTGAACATGATGCATATATAAGTTTATTTAGTTTAAACGGATCAAGATATGATAGTTCCGTTGTTGCCTTTTTCTTCGAGCATGTTCTCAAATTGCTGAAATTCTTTAGCATATTTTGAGTCTGGAGAAAGCTTCAGAATACCTGCAAGATATGAGTCCAATGATAGTCAGTCGAAACATAGGAAATTATAATAATCAGTGCCATTGATTATGTAGGTTGATTGATAGCTATTTGATAGTATGAAATTAAATTTTTGGACTTTATGCTAAGATCAAGGGTAACTATGTATATCGAAGGTAGGCACATAGTTTGCAGAACTCATTTTCGTTTAAAATTTTGTTCTCAACAGATGATGAAGCATAACTAGACATGTTTTTAAATAAAATTATCTTTTAATGTGTTAAATTTTACACAAAAGGGAATTCTTGTAAAGTGGTTGCTTGCTGTAACAACAATTCTAAGGCATGACCAATCCACTTTGGAGAAAATTTTCCAGCTCAGGGAAAAGGCAGGTGGCCCATTAATTCAGAAATCAGAAGTACATTCATCTATTTTTAATATATGTTAAGGAAAAATGAAATAAATTCTGGAATTTTCTTCGGAACTAATAGTTTTTCTCCTTTGATATTATCCTCTTAAGTCCTTAACATTCTTCTAGTAGTGTATTTACATTATTGAAGTAGTGGTTCTTGCAATTATTCTTCAATCCATTAATTCTTACTAGCATAAATGCTAATACTGCTAGTATAAATACATATGTATTTGGGTCCTTGTCATCGTTGTCATGATCGTCGTTATTATCTAAACATGCTACTAGTATAAATACATCACATACATAAAGATAATGTACATACATCTATACAACGTACATAAACAGAATTCCATACCCCTTATGTAACATGCTACTAGTATGATAACATCTTTGTTTTGAGATAATTGTACGGGTATAAATTTTAAAAAGGTTCCATCATTACTTTAATTTACTCGGGCAAAAAAGTTTTTAACTTTTTCATTCTTGTCTGTTCAAGTACACCTACAATTGACTATGTCGTTGTAACCTTTAAGTGTTATCATGCATGCTATTGTGAAATTTGCTGCTTTCATATATCTAAGAAACTACTGTTAATAGCAAACTCAGGATTAGTTTGTTGAAGTTCCCATCCATCACTGAAAGTGCATGAGAGAATTAAAGTCAAAATCGTTGGCAAAGCAAGCTACGATCATCTTGCTCACAAACTCTATGTCTCCATGCACAATTATTTGTCTAATTTTTATAAGTTTTTAAGAAAATATTGACATAATGTTTTGCACTTAATTTGTAAATGACAAAAAGGCTTTATATTTAAGGCAACTGCCTAACTCAAAAATTCTTTTAGATCAAATAGTTCCATGCATGTCTAAGTATTCCCTGGTGGTCCTAAAGTTTTCCAACATTTTATACGCCAAAAGTAGGTACAAAGGTTTTCTTTCCAATAACAGATTGTAAGATTTTTTTTTTCCCCTTTTTTTTCCTTTTTTATTTGCTTTTCAACTTGAACGTTTCAGAAATTGTATGTGTGTAAATTAAGACATCAGTCTAAAACACAAGAGATCGAGCATAATTAACTTACCGGTGCAACTGGAGAGATTAGTAGGAGCATCACAACTAGCAGGAAGAGTAATTGCAATGGTGACGTTTATCCTCAAACCAAGTTCAGGATCATCTCGGTCCTTGATCAGAACACAAAGACACTTGATACTTTTGGCTGTCACCTGTTTATACCCCGTGCAACAATCCTGCGTTGGAGATTTTGCCTCACCTCGGACAAAGGGAAGGCACATCGCCACTCCGACGAGCTTTTTCGAGCATTCGGCTCGGTCGGCCTTCAGGTCGGAGCTGGCGTGGGTGACCAAGGCTAATAAAGCCACAAGCACAAGCAAGTGATGAACCATATCCATTAATTTGCATCAAGTTTGAGGAAGTTCAAGTTGGATATATAGAAGAGTTTTGATGTGAAATAATGATGTTAGTTAGGATTGATGTATCAAGGGGGTTCACAGTTGCACTGAAACTTCAAAAATGAATTGAGTGTGATAGTTCCATATTTTGATTTTTTTTTTCCAGGTTGAGCATATATTTTCGTGCGTCAAACATGCGCTATACTAACCAATGATACATTTAATTAAAATCTACTTTAAATGTGTGCCCGATGGGATTTAAACTAAAACTTTCATGAAGTCATTTGGTTGGTTCTTTACTACTGGATGTTGTGATGAGAGTTGAAGTAATTTTATATTCTAAGATATTTTTATATCTTGAACATCACTTTTATTGGCCAAATCTTGGTATTACACACAGCAATTTTTTAAAAAAAAAATTGTGATTGTATGTCTGATGAATTGAATTTTAATACAGACTATTCAGCTGTTATTTTAAAATTTTCTTCGTTTGCATCAGAACTCCAAAGGTGTAATAGCGTTTTGTGAGTGATAATTTCCTATCAAACAATGCTAGTGACCAGCCTCCCTACAATTCTTAAGGGCAGCCATTGTGGCGCATTCTGGCCATTTGTGGTTGGGAAATTAACGCCCCTGAGAATTTGGCGTGTAAGCTTCTCGTTAAATTATGTTATTTGATTTGGTTAGCTTGCTACATGTACATTGTACAGTTCGGCAACAGTAGTACTGAACTTGGTAAGGGTGATCTATCTAAAAATTGGTGCCAATGAATTCTTGATAAACCACTTAGATCTCCTTACAACATGATCTTGTTTGCGCAATATATTTCTACATTTAATTCGAAATACAACATTCTATGGGGCAAAAAAAAACCTAGGTGTGTTTGGCAATCTTCTCAAATAGGTACATAGCATGAAATATGTTGTGCGCGGCAGAAGCTCGAAACCACACGAACAAGAACGAGATAAATCACAACCACACAAGCCAAACACAATACCACAGCAAGACAAACGAATTTACGTAGTTCACCAAGTTGTCTACGTCCAGGGGGTAAGAAGGGAGGAGTTCTTACTATTAAAAATCAAGAAAATACAAATAGGGTTACAAATCTCACCAAATAAACTCTAAAACAAAGCATCTAGATCTCTCACAACTCTCCTACAATTGGATACAGCAATCCCCTCTCAAAGACTGCTCAAAACGTCCTTGCTTCACCCTAATTAATTAGGATTAAGATTATTTATCAACTCAGAACGAAACGGGTCAAAAAACTAAACTCAACTACAGACCCGACTCGCGGTCGACCGCGAAAACGATAAAAACTTTCCAGAGTCTCTGGACTTTTCGCGATCGACCACCGCACTACGCGAGGTCGACCGTGACCTGATACAGAACATAACTTAGTCTCGTGCACGTTGGTGGTCGACCGTCGCGCCACACGCGGTCGACCGCACAGCACCCAAACTTTTTTTTCCGTCATTTTCTGCGGTCTTTGTCGTTGTGCTCGTCATTTTTTCAAAATAGATATTAATAAAGTTTTAAAATAATTTGTCATTTTTCGCAATAGAAAATTAATGATACGTAAGAGACTTGTTCTAAAATATTAGAGTAAAGTAGTTGATAGATACTATCTTGTTAATCGTGCAGTTTAAACTCATTTTCTCGAACGATCAAGAACATGGAGTAACATTTTATTTCATTTCCCCCCGAATTCTATTGGGGTCATAAACAGAGATTTCTTTTGGAGACCAATCAAGATTTTAAAATTAATAATGAAGCGTTCGTCAGAGTTCCAAGTCAAGGTTTCCTAAAATCATGACATGAAAAGGAAGGAAAGAGATAATTATAATCTATCAAGACCAAGATAATTAAGTTTTTTATATTGAAAACTAAGCTCTCACATAAATTATGTCTATCTGATACAGTTCTTTGTATGGATCCAGCTCAACATGACCTAATAGATATCTTAACGTACAGTGTCATCCTGAAAGAGAGAGAACAAAATGAGCTAGCTATTTGATTTAATCCACACCAACAAAGTGGTTGAAGCGCGCGCATCGACACCACCAAAGAGAGTTTATTTGAGTAACATATTGCGTGATAAATTGTTAATTAGGTGTAATGTCACTTCAAAGTTACTCGAAATGTTTGGAATCCTGCACGATTTAAAGAGGGAAATTTGACTTGCACAAACCCTACCAAAAGACTTTGCATGCATGCAACCTTGTGAGATGAATATGTGTTGGCTAGCGTTTGCTTTCAACGCGTGAAAGGCACCAGCTGGCAGCAAAACCGAAACCGCGTGAAAGGCTATCACGAGCACGAGAGCGAAATGTTGGGGATGCACAACCCCCCTGATGCGATTTGGAAATAGAGATTTAGGAGAGAAGAGAGAAAATCAAACAATCTCAAACACACAAGATTTATGTGGTTCGCTTCTCAATGTGAGAAACTACGTCCACGGCCGCCGCAGGAGAAAAATTCACTATTTTTCGTCTTTATACATCATGCCCTAATCAACCCTTTTATAGACTTAAGGGTTTAACAAGTAACAAAGGAAACAGATCAAAACAGGTCAAAATTCGAATCTGGGCCAAAATCCGACTCCGGTCGACCGCCGCACCACATCCGGTCGACCGCGATGCTGTTCGAAATCTGCCTGGCTCTCTGGACTTTTGGCGGTCGACCGCAGCGCCATGCTCGGTCGACCGCGAAGCATAGGGCATGTCTGATAGTTAGGCTTCACATATCCTAACAATCTCCCACTTGGAGACTAACTATCAATCTCTTTCAGCTCTCTCTGCGGCGACGGCCTCCATATCATCAAGTGCTGAGGCCAACTGAAGTTGAACACAACTTCAGTTTCTCTGTAGTGACAACCTTGGTAAGCATATCAGCTGGGTTCTTGCTTCCTTGAATCTTCACAAGTTCCAACATGTCCTCGTCCAACGCTGATCTTATGAAGTGGTAGCGGACCTGTATGTGTTTGGTCCTTGCATGAAAAGCGGGATTCTTCGCCAAATGAATTGCGCTCTGGCTATCACAATGTAAGACACTCTTCTCAATCTTCTGTCCCAGCTCCTCTAAGAAACCCTGCAACCATATCATCTCCTTTCTTGCCTCTGTCACAGCAACATATTCAGCCTCTGTCGTTGATAAAGCAACGATCTTCTGCAACTGAGAAACCCAACTAATAGCTGTAGAGCCCAAAGTGAATACATATCATGTAGTGCTCCTTCTCTGGTCTATCTCACCAGCATAGTCTGCATCAACAAAACCCTGCAGGACTAACTTGCCTCTTCTGAAGCATAGACAATCTTCTATAGTACCTCGCAGGTATCTAAGAATCCACTTTACTGCTTCCCAGTGCTGCTATCCTGGATCTGACATAAATCTGCTCACAGCTCCCACTGCATGGGTAATGTCGGGTCATGTGCATACCATGGCGTACATAAGGCTTCCAATGGCTGAAGCATATGGAACCTTAGCCATGTATTCTTTCTCTTCATCAGTCTCAGGACACTGCTCCTTAGTCAGTTTGAAGTGACTGGCTAACGGTGTGCTAACGGCCTTAGCACCACTCATCCCGAATCTCTCAAGCACCCGTCTAATGTACTCGGCCTGAGATAGCCGCAGTGTGCCCAAGAGTTTATCTCTACTGATCTTCATTCCCAATATCTGCTTCGCTGCGCCTAGATCCTTCATGTCGAACTCACTCGACAGTTGCTTCTTCAGCTTCTTGATCTCTGTCATATCTGAACCGGCTACTAGCATGTCGTCGACATATAGAAGCAAGATGATGTAACTGTTGTCGAACTCTTTGACAAAACAGCAATGATCAGCATTACATCTGGAGTAACCGTTCTTGTGCATGAATCCATCGAACTTTTTGTATCATTCCCTTGGAGCTTGTTTTAGGCCGTACAAGCTCTTCTTCAATCTGCATATCATCTTCTCTTTTCCCTTCTGAGTAAACCCCTCTGGCTGCTGCATTTATATATCTCTTCCTCTAGATCACCGTGGAGGAAAGTTGTCTTTACATCTAGCTGCTCGAGATGTAGATCTTCAGCTGCAACAATACTCAGGATTGTTCTGATGGTAGTTAGTTTGACTACTGGAGAGAAGATCTCTGTGTAATCAACTCCTTCTCTCTGCTGAAATCCTTTAACCACTAATCTGGCCTTGTATCTCTTGGAACCATCATATTCCTCTTTAATTCTGTACACCCATTTATTGCTCAAGGCCTTTTTTCCAGTTGGTAGCTTTGCAAGTTCCCATGTCTTGTTGGTACTCAAGGATTTTATTTCATCTTTCATGGCGAGCTCCCACTTGCTCGCATCATCCACTCGAAGGGCCTCATCATAACTTTCTGGCTCTCCACCGTCACTCAATAATAGGTAGTTAAGATGAGCTCTGGGCTGTAGTGATGAATACTTTGGATTGGGCTTGGGGACTCTAGCTGACCGCCTAAACTCTCTGACGGGCGAAACAAGCTCTCCATCTTCATCTGCCCCCTCTGAAGTAGTCTCATCCATCAACTCTTCTTCTTCATCAGAACTAGCTTCGGGATTGCCTCCATCTGAGGCATCATCTGACTCAAAATATGTAGGATCACTCTGCATCGTACTAGTGGGCTGAACGGCATCACGGTCTTTGTAGAGAACTGATTCGTTAAAGACCACATCCTTGTTTTTGATGATTTTCTTGTTCTGCTCATCCCAGAACTTGTAGCCAAACTCATCACCGCCATAGCCAACAAAGAAACATTTCAGAGACTTAGGATCAAGTTTGTTTCTTGCATGATCACTCAGATGAACATAAGAAACACAACCAAATACTCTCAGGTGAGAAAGGTTTACCTGCTTTCCACTCCATACTTCTTCAGGTATTTTTGTGCTCCAAAGGCACTGATGGCCCCCGGTTGATCAAGTAGGCTGCGAAAACCTGCTTGTAACCGCATACTTCTAGCTCTCTCAGTCAAAGTTCTGTTCATCCGTTCTGCTACGCCATTCTGCTGGGGTGTACCTGGCACTGTCCTCTCTAATCTAATGCCGCTGTCATAACAGAACCTCTTGAACTCTGAGTCTTCATACTCACCTCCGTTGTCAGAACGAAGCTTCTTGATCTTCAAACCGGTCTCGTTCTCAACCATAGCCTTCCATTTCTTGAAGACTTCAAACACTTCTGATTTGTGTTTCATGAAATAGACCCAAGTCTTCCTCGAGTGATCATCTATGAAGGTCACAAAGTATAACCTTCCGTCGGTGGATGGTACTAATGCTGGACCCCACACGTCTGTGTGAACTAACTCAAGCTTCTCTTCTTTAGGGGTTATGCCCACCCTTTTGAAGCTTATTCTCTTTTGTTTCCCAAGAATGCAGCTTTCACACAAGTCAATATCAGCCGATCTCAAACCTGGTAACTTCCCATTCGACTGCATAACCTTTAGACCTTTGTTACTCATGTGACCTAGCCTCTGGTGCCATAAATTTGGGTCTTCCTTACTTTCAGCCACTGCAATGGAACCACGTGCATCTATCGTCATATAGAGAGAACCTGTCTTCGTACCACGGGCAACAACCATGGACCCCTTTGTAACCTTCCACGTATCACATGCGAAGGTTGTTACATATCCCTCTTTCGCCAATTGTCCTATGGAAATCAAATTTTTTCCTCAATCTAGGAACATGTCTCACATCGCTCAGCTTCCATATAGACCCATTGAGCTTGATCTGCACGACTCCTTTGCCAACGATATCACAGGGCTGATCATCACCAAGATAGACTTTTCCTAGGTTTCCTGAAACATAGTTCTCAAATAAATCTCTATTTGAGGTAGCATGAAACGAAGCTCCTGAATCCAGCACCCACGATTCAGTTTTGCTCTCCAACGAACAGATTAGGGCATCATCTGATTCTCCTGAGGCCACGTTCGCTTCAGTCTTGTTCTCCTTGTCCTTCTTGGGTTCTCGGCACTGATTCTCATAGTGGCCAAACTTGCCACAATTCCAGCAATCGATCTCCTTCTTGCCCTTGCGGTTCCTGGACTTTGGCCTTCCGTTCCTCGAGTTAGATCTTCCTCGGCTACTCCCTCTATTTCTGTTTCTATTTCTTCCTCTGCTCTCAAGATTCAACGCCGACCCTGAATTAGAAATCCCTTCCTCTTGCCTCCTAATCTCCTCAGTCATAATCATGTCCACCACCTCTGAAAACTTCAGTTTTGATTTGCCACATGATCCGCTAATCGAGATAACGGTACCCTTCCAACTGTCGGGTAATTGACCAAGTATCAAGAGGGCTTGGATTTCATCGTCAAACTGAATATTGACCGAGTTTAGTTGATCCGTGATCTCGTTAAACTCGTTCAGGTGTTCCTTGAATTTCTGGCTCTCGGACATCCTCAAATTAAACAACTTTTTAATGAGATGTACCTTATTCGCCGCAGAGGGCTGCTCATACATACTGGACAACGCCGCCATGAGATCCGCCGTCGTATTCTGATTCTTGATGTTGAACGCTACTGATTTAGACAAGGTCAACCTGATCGCTCCAAGGGCCTTTCGATCCAATAGCTTCCAATCCGCATCCTTCATATCCGTCGGCTTCTCTCCCAATGGTAGGTATAAATCCTTCTGATAGAGGTAGTCCTCCATCTGCATCTTCCAGAACCCGAAGTTTGTTCCATCAAACTTCTCAATCTTGGATGTTTCCTTCTCAGATCCCATTGTCTCTGACCTCAAATCGCTCGCGCCGAACCTGGTCGCTCTGATACCACTTGTTGGGGATGCACAACCCCCCTGATGCGATTTGGAAATAGAGATTTAGGAGAGAAGAGAGAAAATCAAACAATCTCAAACACACAAGATTTACGTGGTTCGCTTCTCAATGTGAGAAACTACGTCCACGGCCGCCGCAGGAGAAAAATTCACTATTTTTCGTCTTAATACATCATGCCCTAATCAACCCTTTTATAGACTTAAGGGTTTAACAAGTAAAAAAGGAAACAGATCAAAACAGGTCAAAATTCGAATCTGGGCCAAAACCCGACTCCGGTCGACCGCCGCACCACATCCGGTCGACCGCGATGCTGTTCGAAATCTGCCTGGCTCTCTGGACTTTTGGCGGTCGACCGCAGCGCCATGCTCGGTCGATCGCAATGAAGCCAAAAGTCTGGGTTGCTCTTTGGACTTTGAGCGGTCGACCGCAGCACCATGCTCGGTCGACCGCGAGCTGCTCCTCACCCTAGTGCCTGCCTGTGCACGTCGTCGGTTGACCGCCGCGCCATAGGCGGTCGACCACAAAGCTGTAAAAGCTCTCCTTCGTCGTTTTGCTTTGAACTTTGCCATCGTCGATCCTGTTCCTCTTGTTCCAACTTTGTTCCTCTTCATTCTGAAGTGTAGGGCACGCCTGATAGTTAGGCTTCACATATCCTAACACGAAAGGCTACCACAGACATGTTTTCAACGCAGGGGGACCACATCCACACACACACGGCCAGGGCCACATCTCTATAAATAGGGTTCCTATTTTTAGCCTAGGGTTTGGTGCAAGTGCAAAAGAGGGTTCGTGAGCATAGGGTGAAAAAGCGACGTGTGGCTTCGTGCGGGAGAAAAATGCAGAAAGAAAAAAAAGAAGAAAGTCAGTCGTCCTTTTAGAGTTTGAGTAGTCCTTTTGAGAGGGTTTTTGGCATCCCCTTTGTGAGAGATTTGAGAGTTATTTTAGGGTTTAATTTGTGAGAGTTGTGTGATTGTAAACTCATTTGTATTCTCTTTCCCGAATAGTAGATCTCCCACATTCCTTGTCCCGTGGACGTAGCCAATTTGCCGAACCACGTTAAATTTGATTGTTCGTGACGTGATTTGTAATAGAGAGTTTAGGTTCCCTCGATAGGTTAGTCCTAGAACTGATGAGAAGAAAAGCTGATATCCCACTTTGTTGAGATATTTTGCTTTCGGTTCTTATTTCCTTTGTGAAACAAGGATTTAGTTAAGATCTACTCTCTTGTCGAGCACCGGAGGTGCTGCTAAAATTTTTGATGCACACAACAAGTGGTATAAGAGCTCGGACTACGCTTAGGCAATTTGGAGGAGTAGATCGCGTTGGAAGCTCGTCTAGCGTTTCAATTGGAGTTAAAGGTGGGATCCTTTTGGTAAAGGCTCTATCTTTCTCAAGTTTGGATCTATTCTTCAATTTGTTCCGTATTGGTTGTTGGTGTGGTGAGGAATATGGTCGGGAAAGAAGGTGTTGAGGGTGGTGCTTCTGGTGTGAAGACCATTCAAAGTTTGAATATCCACTCTAAAGGTGTTGAGGGTGGTGCTTCTGGTGTGAAGACCATTCAAAGTTTGAATATCCACTCTACGAAAATAGATGTGGAACCATTCAAAGTTTGAATATCCACTCTACGAAAATAGATGTGGAGAAATTTAATGACACAAACAACTTTAAACTTTGACGATGCGAAGTTTTGGATGCGCTGAACGCGTAAAATTTGGAAGATACTTTGGAGTTGGATAGCAAGCCAGATGATATTGAAGAGAATGTTTGGAAAAAGATGAATCGGACGGCGTGTGGTGTAATTAGGTCTTATTTAACACAAGATCTAAAGTATGATGTGATGAATGAGACTTCTGCAAAGAAGATTTGGGAAACCCTTGAGAGCAAATATTTGACCAAGAGTGTGGAAAATCTCTTGCATTTGAAGAGGAGGATTTATCGCTTTCAATTGAAGAAGGGAACTTCCATTAGTGATCACATGAACCACTACACGAACCTTCTTACGGATTTGGCGAATGCGGATGTTATGATTGAAGATGAGGACAAGGCATTGTTGTTATTGAGTTCCTTGCCGAATAAGGAATACGAGACCTTTGTTATTACCCTAATTAATAGGAAGGCATCCATTTCGTATAGTGAGATCACTGCTGCACTTGTGAATTATCAGCTTCGAAAGAATGATAAGGAGGCTTCAGTTGAGCCGGTAGCGGAGGCATTGATCACAAGAGGGAAGAATCCAAACCAAAAGAACTAGATGTCACAGTCTAGAGTAGGGCATCCTACAGTTGGAAAAGATCAGTGTGCTTGGTGCAAGGAGACTAGTTATTGGAAGAAAGATTGTCCAAAGCCCGAGGAAATGATGAAGAATAAGCAGAAGGGAAAAGGGAAGTAACAATCATCAGAAGCAAACATCTTATATCGGATGGTAATATTTCTGATACTTCTATTTATTCGCTTTCTATCGGTCCTATAAGTAGCTATTCGGAGGAATCCGAGTGGATGTTGAATAGTGGTGTGACCTATCATGTGTGCCCTCGAAGGGAATGGTTCTTCAGTTTTGAAAAGCTGGATAGTGGTGTGGTGTATATGGGAGACAACCGTTCATGCCAAATCCTTGGGATAGGAAGAATTCGCATCAAGATGTTTGACGGAACTATTAGAGAGTTATATGATGTGAGATATGTTCCTTCCTTGAGAAAGAACTTGATCTCAATTAGAGCTTTGGTTGGAGAGGGTCTGAAGGTTCGTGTTGAGGACATGGTTCTCGGATCTCAATTAGAGCTTTGGTTGGAGAGGGTCTGAAGGTTCGTGTTGAGGACATGGTTCTCGAGATCGTGGAAGACTCTTTGGTTGGAGAGGGTCTGAAGGTTCGTGTTGAGGACATGGTTCTCGAGATCGTGGAAGACTCTTTGATTATGATGAAGGGTGTCAGGAAGAATAACCTGTACTATTTGATTGGAGATACAGTGACAGGTGGAGAGCTGGCGACTTCTATTGATTTGACTAGACTACGGTATTTGGGGCTTGGTCATTCTAGTTTTGATTTGAAGATGGGTGCATCGACCTGCAATTTGAAATCCAGTGAATACTTTGATGTGAGCAAAAAGACCGAGGTAAAGTTTGGCACCTCTATTCACCGTGCGGAGGGACTTTCAGATGGGGTTCACGTAGATGTTTGTGGGCCTTCCAATGAGGCATCATTGGGAGGTAATAGATATTTGGTTTCCTTTGTTGGTGGCTGTTCTAAGCGTGTTTGGGTTGCAACCAAATCCCCTTTGGATAAAGTCCTAGTAGTCTCCAACAGATTTAAGAAGTGTGAGATTGGCAGAAATGTGAAGGTACTTTATTCAGGTTTTGGTGGGAGGTACAAGATGGACTTGTTTCTATTTTGGAGCCGAGCTCACGGTATTTCAAGACACTTCGTTGAAAAGAAAATCTTAGGGCAACTAGATAGGGTGGCAAATTTGAAGAATCGTGCCTTGCTAGAGGAGGATCGGTGTTTGCTGTCAAGCAATAGTCTGCCGAAGAGTTTCTGGACTGAGGCTTCGATATATTTGGATTATCCTATTAAAGAGTTGTTAACTGCTGTGATTGGAGGTAAAACTCAATTGGATATTTGGTCTGGTAATGTCACATTGGATGAGGCTTCGTGTGATTGGAGGTAAAACTCAATTGGATATTTGGTCTGGTAATGTCACATTGGATGAGGCTTCGATGAGAGAGCCTATTGACTCTCAGCAGGTGGAGAGTTTTGGACAGATCATAGAGATATCACAGCAGGTGGAGAGTGATGCTATTTCACAATGGGTGGAGATTACTCCACATACTCCAGATCATTCTGTATTGTTTAGGATTCCAGCTGAGGTGACGCAGTTTGGGGATCAATTGGTTTTGAATACAGATGATGAGTTGGGTTTTGATTCGAGTGCAGCTGATAGATATAGCTTGGATATGGATATTGGTTCACCTCAGGTGGAGGTGTTTGATTCGTTATAATTTGAGGCCATTGGAGGTGCTATCAGCCGCAGAGTTGATGATATTGGAGAAGGGTTGCGAACTCTTCTATTGGATTGAGGTTGTTCACGGCCATTTGGTGAACTACATTATGAGGCTTGATTCCTTGTGCAAGAGGATACGTAGGCAGTCTTTATGATGCAGCCGATTTGGTGAGTTAATACCAACATTTGGAGAGTGTTCGCATTCTCATTTGGATCTCGACTTGTTGTGGACTGAGTCCGTTGTTGTGATTTCGTTTTACTTCGTACTAGACGCAATAAGTGAGGCATTTATTTTGGTTGGTGTTGGCTCAGTTTTGGGAAAACTTCACCGAGGTGGAGAATTGTTGGATAGCGTTTGTTTTCAACACGTGAAAGGCACGAGCTGGCAGCAAAACCGAAACCGCGTGAAAGGCTATCACGAGCACGAGAGCGGAAGGCTACCACAGACGCGTTTTCAACGCAGGGGGACCACATCCACACACACGGCCAGGGCCACATCGCTATAAATATGGTTCCTATTTTTAGCCTAGGATTTGGTGCAAGTGCAAAAGAGGGTTCGTGAGCAGAGGGTGAAAAAGCGGCGTGTGGCTTCGTGCGGGAGAAAAACGCAGAAAGAAAAAAAGGAGAAAGACAGCCGTCCTTTTAGAGTTAGAGCAGTCCTTTTGAGAGGGTTTTTTGCATCCTCTTTGTGAGAGATTTGAGAGTTATTTGAGGGTTTAATTTGTGAGAGTTGTGTGATTGTAAACCCATTTGTATTCTCTTTCTCTATTAGTAGATCTCCCACATTCCTTGCCCCGTGGACGTAGGCAATTTGCCGAATCACGTTAAATTTGATTGTTTGTGCCGTGATTTGTAATAGAGAGTTTAGGTTCTCTCGATAGGTCAGGCCTAGAACTGATGAGAGGAAGAGCTTATATCTCACTTTGTTGAGATATTTTGCTTTCGGTTTTTGTTTTCTTTGTGAAACAGGGATTTAGTTGAGATATACTCTCTTGTCGAGCACCAGAGGTGTTGCCGAAATTTCCACCGCGCACTACAATATGTATAACACCGGCACTCGTACATTAATGTGTACATATCGGGTATTTAAAAGACAAGACATGAATACCACAAGCCGTAGGATTTTAACCCGCCGCATTTGTTAGCTTCGTCCATCTACACTGAGCTCGTCCATCTACAGTGAGCTTCAAGGATTTTTGCAAGTCAAAGATCTATTCTAACTGGACTTAATCCAAAGAGGCCTAGTATAATTTTGCTCATGAAATTCTTGCCGGGTCTGGAAAAGAACAGAAGCCAGCCCAAGCCCCCACCCTAAACCCATACAGGAGGGGGGGGATCCCAAATCTTGCAAATATTGAATATTAACCCCCCCCCCCCCAATCTTCTGCAGCCTCGCAAATTCCTATTAGTATGTTGAAATAAACCCTCGGGGAATATTCTCTTTACTATAACTTTGTAGGTGATTTACCAGTTATACCCATCTCACACAAACTCAAACTCATTGACCATTTTAAGTTGTACCCGTTAAGCTCCCTAAATCTGTTTAATAAAACCCTAACCTTAAACCATTTTTCACTTCACCTTGCCAACTTCTTCCCAAGGTGTCTCTTCAAACCTTATTCCAAATTTACAAAGAATAGATTCCCATTAGGGAAGACGTTGAAGAAGATGAAGTGAAAGTAGTTTTGATTTAGAATTTTATTAAACAGATTTAAGAAAATTAACGGATATAAATTAAAGTGGTTAATGAGTTTAAATTTGTGTTAGAGGGGTATAACTAACAAACCACCGAAAAAGCTACCCCCACCCCCCCACACACACCAAACACACACACACACACACAACGAAAGAAAAGTAACCAAGGTTTAACAAGAGGAGCTTATTTCAACCTACTTAGGATTTGGAGGGACTGAAATCAATTTCAAAGATTTGGGAGGCTAATATCGAAATATTGAAGTTTTTTTTAGGGGGGTGGCCTAAAATCAATTTCAAAGATTTGAGGGGCTAATACAAAATATTGAAGATGGGGGGAGGCTAACATCGCAATAACCCATAAATTTATAGCATAAAGACTTCAATAAAGGGAGTAGGTCGAAGCAATCCAAATGAAGAAAACTATTTCGCCATGTTGAGGTCCGGGTGACCCTCCACGACTCTAATAGGTGCTTTTACGCACAACATAAGCACAAGCCATAATGTGAAAATTTTCCTGGAAAGAGGAAATTGATTATTATACCATCTAAGCTAAGCTCGTTGTACGCGCATATTATACGTTGTAATTAAATTTTTCAGAAGACTCTGCTGCGAAGAACAACCAAACCATCGTCCAACTTAACGTAAGCTTTTAACAGGGGGAAATTGGAAAAACATGGTGCTCCGGGTTTAGCCTATAACGAAGGTAAACACTGATTCTACCGATGAATCAATACCCATATGCAGCTCCAAGGGAACTGCGGTGCTTATAATTTCAGATACAGTGTTGCTTCCGCATTATGGATACAGCAAAATGATGCTTCCTCGTTATGGATACAGCAAAATGATAAGAATAAAGAAATGTTTAGCATGCTTAAATGTATGCCTACACGCAGACAAGTGAACACAGCCCTTTAAATTCAGGAACAAACTCATCCAATTATATTCAAAAACTTCATGGAAGACATTACTAAGTGCGTTTCGCAAGGAAATAAGATGCTCCTTCTCTGCATGCTACTACTACATTCATGGAATCAAAATATGACAGCATTATTCTCCCCATAGCTCTAATAAACTAGTAATTTACAAGAAGTTGAAGACCACATTGCAAGTTTATCCTCACATGATCATTTTAATAATCACGTTGGTCTATATAGGAACAATAACTACAATAATCTCCCAGCCTTCCAACTCTACTATTTCCCAAAATATACTGTAAATAATTATTGATGGTTATCCAAATATCCACAAGATGAAAGTCTTTGATCTCCCGGCCTTAAACCAGCATCGCATAAAACAGCTCAGATTTTGTAAATCTCCTGATGATTTTTTTTTTCCAAGTATGACTGAAGGGCCGAGTAAGAAGCAAAAAATGAAACGAAACATTCAAACACATTTTTTTTCCATAATGCTTCTATAAGACGTTGACATGATACAAAAACGGATAACATAATGAAAGAGAACAGGTACATGATCTGTCACTTTCTGAAACTTGCCAGATAAAATTCTCTTGAATCAACCGAATTTTGTCCTAGAACATCAACAGTAATGGAGGACCTGCAGAAAAGCATTAACGATGAATAAGGGCAGAGCTACCAAAATATAAGGATCGAAAAAAATTTGATACACTAATATTTATTTGTCGGCGAAGTGAACAGGTTAAAGTAACTTCAATATCAACATCAAATAGACATTCCTAGAAAATCGGACTAAAAATTTCGACGACAATGGTGTTGGATATAGAACAGCTTTTGACATGCCAGAATGACCCCCCAAGAAAAAATATTATACTGCACAAAAAGTAACTTCCAAGGAAGAGAATGTGTGGTTAATGGGAAATATCATTTTTGCAAGTTACAACAACGTTGCAGCGGTCAAAGATGTTATTCAACAGTACAAACTGATTTAAGGTTTACATGAGTACTTGTAATTATGACATAGGGTTCTAATAGCAAGACCTTTTACGTTTCATGTGACAAGTCAAAAAGAGAACCATCTTTTGATTGCGGGTTATTCTTTTTCACTGGCCATATAATAATGGGGATTATTAATAAGGAACTCCCCAACAGTACTTTTTAAGCAGTCAGCTTCCAAGTCATTACATGAACCAAACAATAACACATGATATGTGGTAAGCTCCTCTTTAACAATAATGTTTAATTTTCTTTTTCTATCGCCAATCATTGCCCTTATAAGGCAATGGTTGGCAAAAACCTAAGAGTCATCATGGCCACTTCACTTCTTGAATAGTCAAAATCTGACACTGAAAAACAGAGAGAGATAGGATTACCAGAACAAACAAATATACAAGACAAGATGAAAACTGGATTGACCAAACATATACGTAAATTCAATTAAATTCTTCTGCAATCTTCAACAATTGGGGATGGGCACATTAACATAGAACACTGATTAGCACAATTTTAAAACAAGCCAAAATACAAAAAGCATGCAAAACCTGAGGCCAGGCTTAAAAACACTAATGTGATTCATACTAAATATGAAATATGTGTTTAATGTTTGACCTGTAATTATCTTAAGACGCCTCATGGTTGGGCCATCTAATAAAAGTACTCTGCACCTTTCAGAAACAAAAACCACTCTTGCCAAAATCACAGAGGTCTAGCATCTCTAAAAGAACCTCACTATGCACTCTTCTTAATACAAAGTTGCTGTTTGTGATAAGAAGTCAGCACCACCCGAGTAGAAAATCATTGTGTACAAAACTTAATTTACCAACAAAATTCAAACAAAAATGGCTTGACAACATAGATATCCGTCATTTACCCCAAAAAAAAAGAGGAAAAAAGGTGTTCTGGTTGATGGAATTAAAGTAAAGACTGATGCCACTTCAAATCCAAAACAAACTCAAGCCTATAATCATGTTTGGGAATGTACTGTAATTGGTTATACTTTCAATTGTTGCCTATAACATCCATAAAAGAAAAAAAAATTTGTTTGAAAATATGTTACCACATAACGTGTGCATTATAGACTACTAAATCAGTTTTTAATACATTTAAAAAAAAAGAAAAAAGAAACAAGACATACTTGAACGTATAATATCCAAAACATGGCTGTGCTGGTTATTGTCTTCAGTAAGATCTTCACAGCTTAATAACACGCCTCAAAGATGAATGTCATCTACTCTACAGTTTTGAAAGATCAGATAATGTGTCCCGTCTCATGAATTTAAAGAGCACAACCAATACTAAATAACTAGCATGCTAGGTTCTATAGCAAGCCAATCATCTTTGATTTGCTTGGATGGTTCAGCATCAACATATAGCTCTGAAAACACTGGTGGATAATTTCAGAATTCATCGAACTTCCATGGAGCCTTCAGAACATGCTGCCTCACTATGGAAAAGATTTAGAGAACACCAACAGTGTAGAATCAGGCTATTCTTCCTTGAGAAACCCACTGGGTACAAAATATTAATTGTTTATTAAATGAAACTAAAGCTGGGTTACACCAGTTGGTGAGATCCACGAAAAACTGTTGTTTCAAAATATAGTGGTCGCGCATCGAGTTGTGATAGATGCCAAGGACCAAATAGCAAGTGCAGAAACAACTGCTGTGAACGAAGTCCTTGTCTCATGATGGCAAAGGAAAAATGAAAAATTAAAGAGTAAGAGGCATGTGCTGATTGTCTAACAATAAACCATCAAACTTGGGTAGTAACAGTTACGCCCATCTTGAGGTGGAAAACCCTTTCAGTTGCAGCAACTGAGTCCATGGCCTATACTAGGATTACGAAGGAGTTCATGATCAGCAACGGTAAGACAACTACTTTTCATGTGGATAACCAACTAGAACAAACCTTTTGAATGCTTAAGCAATATGACCATGAGTAAGGTTCATCAACTCATGATCAAGGATTTAGTTAAAGAAAATAAATGATGGGGTTCTACTGCCCACGAAGATGAAAAGGAACCTGAGACCCATTTACTTGGAACAAATGACAATATAGTTCTGCTGCAAATGGCTTAAACCACAGATACTAAGGACATGCAACATCACTTCCCACATTGATCAATCAACCAAAGAACAAACTGACAAAAGTGTTAACAGATGATCCCTCCGTCAAAGCAAAGGCAGACAAAAGAGCACACATATCACACAAACCTCAACAATTTTTCACAAGAATTTCCATGCCCCCAAGATATGAATTTATAATTTGAAGATTAATATCATTCATTCAATTAACAATTTAGTTACTGACGTTGCACTCCATCCATGTCTGTATATATTGTTCCAGTTTTAATTTCACAAGTGTGACAATCCATGAACATAGTTTCACAATTTACAATCTAGTTGTCGTTCAATATGAAATGTTTTCCCTTCTGCCTCTCAAGGTCGATATTTATGGTTGCTCAAGCAAATAGTGCATTTCAAATAAGAAATAGAAGGACCATTTCCAAACAAAATTATCTTTACAATCATCGTTTTAAAAAGCGGTATGTGAGGCCGCCTAGACCTAAACGGTACCTAGGCCGCCTGCCTAAGTTGTGGGAGCGCCTAGGGGAGAACATGCTACTTATGCGGACTATACGGTATTAGAAATTGGTATATGGCTCGGTTAAGCATAGCAATGGTTGAAGAGAATTGGCCAGGTTAAAATGTACTGAAGATCAAAACTCTATGTCCAGGTCTATCTCAAGTAAAACAATGAGGATATGATTTGAATCTTCAAAAACGATCATTATCTCTCAATGTTATAAACGTCTATTTGCCACTTAAGCTTCCGCCTAGGCACCTCGCCGCTAAGCACTAGGTCCGGCGCCTAGAAACACCCAGCGCTTTCTAAAACATTGTTTACAATATTTGATTCTTCCCATCTCAGCCTATTTCCCAATGTAAACCATGTCTACTTTCTCTTAAGTTACAACACTAGTTCCCCAGATCATGTGAAAGATATGATTTCTAGAATATTAGGTTCTCCCGCTTCATCTTAATTTTAAGTGCATAGCATTGATACTTTCACTTGCACCATGCAATGTTACATTAAACGCTGGGCGCTTCTAGGCGTCGGACTTGGCGCCCAGCGCTTAGTCACCTAGGCGGACGCCTAAGCGGTTTCTGGGCGTTTTTTTTTTCTTTCTTCATTTAAGTGGTGGTCGATGAGGTTTTGCTGAAGGTCGGAGGAGGTAGTGGAGATATTCATATTTAAAGGTTAATGGAGTTTGGAGGACGTGTAGGCTACGACACATAAAATCACAATCAAGGCCTTCAGGGTGCAATCTACGTAAGCAGACAATGCTCCCCTAAACGCTCGTAAAATCTAGGTGGGTAGCCTAAATACTGCCTAGGCGCTAGGCGCTAGTTAGGCGGCCTAGGTACCGTTTAGGTCTAGGCGTACGCCTAAGCGGACTAGGCGGAGGTTTTTTAAAACAGTGGCACCATGTCATAAAAACAACCTAATTTTTACATAAAGGACATATAAGCATGTTATCTCAAGCCAAAAAAGATGAATAGCAAATGTTCCGTACAGAAAAAAGAGTAACTTAACTTAATTTTAAAAATGAATTCAAGTACGCAACCTAAGAAATTATGAACCATGCACAGCATAAGAAAGGAAGTAGTGCAGATATCTTTCCACTAACAAAGGAAGAAGTGCAAGCACCTGCTTTTCAACGTCTGATCCTAGGTTTGCATCGAAATTCTGCTAAAAGCGCTATATGATCAGAAGACCACTCTGGAGAAGGAAGTGCTGTATCTCTGCGTAAGCTATCCTCATCCAAGAGTTCCAACAGTGATTCCACAGTCAATGAATCCGCTGAAACACAAAATGTGAATCAAAAGTAAATATATATAATCACAAACCTAAAGCACAAAAAGAATATCAAACAAAGCACAGATCTAAAGAAAGGACTAAGGAAATAGCATACCTGTGTAGAATATGTAATCAAGGGTCCCAATGAAATCCCTAGTACAGTTTGTGAATAAAGGTTCATTTGTTGCCGGGTCCAAGTTTCTTCTTTGTTGCTCAAACCCGAGACCAACTCCACCAGTTCTTGCAAAAGATGAATATGCACTTACCTGTTGAATGTGTATGTCCTAATTTTGAGGAAAATAATAATAAACCTCAAGTTTGAGCAATTGAAGAGATATATTACCAGTGGGAGCTGGTGGTTTAATTTTGTAGCAGGGCGTAAGATATTAAGGGGGTCTACGGCCAAGTCTGGATGCATTTGGTCAACCTTACCCATGGCAAGAAGCGTGTGAGGAGCACTGCATTCCAGAACATACACGAATTTATATAAACGTAGTTTGGATGGCATGAACATGCACCACAACATGCAATTGTGTGTGTAATTAACGGGTATCATCAGAAAGAACGTATGTACCTTCCAGGAACAGAATTAAAATCTCCACAGACCAACATTGGTATATCTGCACTGACGGCAATTTTTTCTAATCCTTTCAAAAGAGTATGCACCTGTAATGATAGGTTATAGAGGATGAGGTATGAAAACAATGCGAGTATATGTAACACCAAAATACTAAATGCAAACCTGCCAGAGCTTTACATCCTTGTGATCCTGATGAACGTTGACATGAGTGTTTGCCTGCAATGATGACAAAAATCGCTATTAGTCTTGAATACCAAGAGAGATTCTAGCCATGTATGAGATGCAAAGCATATAAAGTCCTAATAGTCATGATAAACATGAAATGAAAAGAGTGTATGTTACCACCAACCCAAACCACTCTCAAGAATCCTAAACACACTGTCCCTTGAAGAATTGAATGATAGGACTTAAATCGATGAATTTTGATACATCAGGTTTAATTTGGGGTTAACATGGCTAGGACATAGACATTTGTTGCCAAGCAATAACAAACAGCAACAATGTTTCCTCGAAGTAAAAGAGAGTTCTCCTTTCTAGATGTGTGAGTGAAGAAAAGCCGGAATAAATTTGGTTAGTCATGCACTGCCTTTATAGAGAATAAACATCAAGAAAATTTTCCTAATATTTTAAGATCAACAAGAAGAAAACTTATCCTCTATCCAAATTTTAACAACTGCCAATTGTTACTTTTAATTTTAACCTATAGTAGCTTATGCAAAACTTTTTCTCTATTCAAATTAACAACTGCCAATCGTTACTTTTAACCTATAGTAGCTTATGCACAACTAAGCCTCTATGTTTCACACTTTTGCCTTTTTTTCATTTTATGGAACTATTAGCACACTTAGTTGTGTCATGTATGCCCCAGAATATCATCGCTCTGATTGTTACAATTTTTTAGCACCTATTATTAGCATCTAGGAGGAAGGATAGAGAACTCACCACACATAGAAGCTGTCTCTTTCCAGGAGTATCAGTCCCATGGTTACTGAATTTAGCTTCAAGCACCACAATAAGCGCAATATTATCCTGTTCAGTAAAAAAATTATTTTATTTAGGTTTCAAGCTAAAAGGTTGTATTATTTAGGTTTCAAGCTAAAGGAAAAGCATCAGGTATGCAAAATCACCCAAAAAATTAACCAGAGACCTTAATCAATCTACTCAGAGCAACTTTCTTCTGACTAGCTGCAATCACCGCATCAGTCAAAGATTGTGCAGCTTTATTAAACTCGACCTGGAATGAAACAATTAGTAAATGTGATGCCAAAATAAAAGTGCATGTTAGACACAAATATATCCTTATACCTCATATTTTTTGACATGTGAAAATTTGTCTCTGCGGAAAAATGTTGCACAACCATCAACTGCATTGGGATTTCCATTGTAAACCTGAACGGACACAGTATTTGATTTCAATATGTATATAGGCCTGGAGGTCCTTGAATAGCATTGAGAAGGAAGAAATCATCTGAAATCTAACCTCAGACGTTTTCTTCTTGTAAAGTCCTTGATATCCATGTTTATCAAGTTCTGGCGCGAAAAACTCGTCAAAGTGATCACTTTGAACCTGCAAACATGATGCGGTAACTCTAATTCCTTGGCAATTTAAAACTTCACAAGGTTTAGTTTTTCTCCTATAATAGGAACATAATACTATTTACTTAAGATGGTGTAGATGATATCAGGAGTTTGAAGGACAAGGCCAGCAGAAGAGAAGTTTTATACATTATAAGAAAGGACTTCACTAGTAAAGTCTAGAAAAGGGGGAAATGAAATTAGGAAAGTGTTACAGACATCTTACACGGTGATGGGTGAATAAAGGAAAGGGGGAAATTCATAATCCTTTCTTCAAGTATCCAAGGATTAGTAGAAGAATCAAGGCCCAATTACATAAAAGGCTTTCCAGACTTCTTATTTTATGCAAAATTGAAGAATGCAGATCCATGCTTTGCAATCAAACAAATTTAAAATTTACTGTCAAGTTTCTACATGTACTTGTGTGAGTTATGCATATAGATACAAAAATAAAGAATTGAGTGCAGTGATAATTTTTTTATTGCAAAAGAGCACAACATAACCAACAGCATACCTCTTGAAGACAAAGGATATCAGCATGATAGCCAATAATTTCTCTCAACAAGTTCTGCCTACGGTAAGTCCAAGAGAGGGCCCAAGATGGACAATAGCTGTATGATTCACTTGTCGCATATGCATCAGAAAGAACATTGTAGGAGAGCACAGTGAATGTTCCAGTTGATGCAGTTCGACCATCAGGTTCCAAATGTCCATAGACATCAAGTCCGTTCACAGGAATCATTCGACGAGGAGTTGGAGATGGAGCTGGAATAACACGTGAGGTCAGAAAGGTACTTGGAGCTCCAACAGGGGTTCTTGTCTCTGCCTCTATAGGTACACATTCAAACTTCAGCACATGGCCAATGTCATCAGCAGTTGGGGTATATGTTCTAGCACGCCCAACTTCAAACCAGGTTTCACCTCCATTTCTTTCTGAAGCAGTTACAGGATATAAAGGTGTAGAACCATTGTTCAGGCTTGGGCTCTGTCCTACGCCTGATGTTGAACTAGAGAGCGCTGCACTGATGATTCCAGATCCAGTGCTATTAAAGCGTCCATATAGCTCTTCTTCTTCGTTTCCGTTTTCTTTCACAGCGCTAAGTGCTCTTTCATGTAGGACGCGATGATGCTGCCAAGCATCAGAGAAACACCTAGGTGAGCAATGATAGCTCTTGGCAATCGGTACTTTTGCTTTCAGACAGCCTAGACACTGCAATGTTGCTTGTTCAGTTGGATGCACACTGCAGACAGCAACTTTCCGATCATTATGTACACGGTACCTGCAAATAGATTAGCAATAATATCAATGTAAGAAAGTGATGATCTTGACAAAGCAAACAGAGCTGATACTAAGTACAGAAGATTAAAAAATAATACACCACATCTTGCATACTGGTGCAACAGTCGATAATCAATAACAGATAGACAATGTAGATATATGTATGTAAAATGACCAACTGGCATGATAAACATAAAATATGCAAAAAAAATACATTTTAAAATGAAATTTGCATATAGCTTAGCAACAGAAAAGTAAAACCAAAGGCTACTGCAGCAACGGGCCCCTGAAGGAGTAAGTATTTGCATTTATTCATATATAACTTATTATATGTTTGCAGCTTTACGGAATAGCTTCGATATAACTTAGCGAGATAGGCATTTGTTGCTCAGTGCTAAGCCAACCAAAGTGACGGAGGACGAATTTCATTTGGAAAATCACAGGGTAAGAGATGAAGAAAAAACACAAAAAGCAGGTGGAGACCTCTTCAGTATTGGAATTTTATCTTTTCGTTGAAAGTTTATTGCAGACTTTTTTAATCCATAAAAAGGTAAGTTATCAGTTAGGAATTTTAGTTGACTTTATTAAAATAGAGCCCCCTCTCTCGCTCAATTATGAATGATATTAATGGATGCACCACATCATTCCAAAGGCAATTGAGCAGCAGAATTTTCTCTATCTGCCCTCCCTCTGTTCTAAACCGCTTTAATCGCCACAGAGATTGCTTCCTCAGTCTTGTTTTATGAGTATGATTCCTTGTAGTAGTCGCCATATCACCACACCTCTTCATCTAAATTCTTTCATTATTAAGGGACACTTAGAAGCTTGTTTTCTGGTTAAATAAACTTATATTGCACGAGCAGAAAGGCACATTTACACTGAGGCTACCATGGTTGAACTCTCTCAAGCTATTACTTGCTACAAGCCTACAACCAAAAAGTATATCACCAATACACAGAGGATTAGGATTGACAATTCATAAACTTGCCACATTTTCTCCCAAAAACTTTTCCATCTCCATGTTGTGCTTGGTAGCCGTTGTCCAAGTTTTGCTAAGAGAACAAACAACAATAATGATGTGATAAATAGCAATATTCATCTTCCCCCATCCTACCCCCACACAATCTAACCAAACAGTTACAAACAATATGGAGCAACAATCATACAACTTACTTTACTGTGACCAAAAATTAATCAGCCATTGGTTAACAATTCATAAAACCAAACCAGTGTTTTAAAGGCGAGGCACCTTAGTGCCTCAGGAGAGGCGATCTTCTAACTTAGTGTCTTGTGCATTGCCAAGCGATGAAGGTTACTAAGGCAAGTGCCTTTTCGCGCCTCAAGAGCTCACCTTATGACCTTGCTTTGGAGTGGTGCTGGCCTAAGGCATGCGATGCAAGGCGTGGTGTTTGTCTCTAGTTCAGAATTTTGAGGTTATGACAGGTATCCGATAAAGTAAAGTTTATTTTTATTATTGAATTTGTGTTTATTTTTCTTGTCAATTTTTTTACCTTTTTTTGTTGTAATGTAGTTTATTACCTATATCATTTTGAGGACATTCCACAATTTGAACCTTAAAGTTCATAGTTTGCTGCTTAATAATCTATGTTGGCAGTACTAGTTATTATTACTATTTAGTATTTGTTAATTTACTTGCTATTTCATTTAGATGGTTTATAAAGTATTAGATTTGTGACATTGAAAGCTTGGCACTAATTAATTTGGCTTGTTGCTATTTATCGATATTTGCATATTATTTATAGTGTTTATGAATTTTTTGAATATTTATCACCTTGGTTCACTCAGGCAACATAGGACCTCGCCCCCTTGACCTCACCTTTTGCTTTTAAAATATTGAACCAAACTCTTCCTAAAACCCTCTTCTCAATCTCTACTTCAAGTTTCACAAGATGTTTCAAAACAGCTAACATCTAATTGTCACTGTCATTGGAAAATATACTCGTACTCCTGTTTTCGAACATCTGAAACCTTGAGTGGTTATTTCCATTAGGATATCATGTTAAAACATAGAGATTAAACTCCAAAGAAACAAATGGTGTACAGGTCAACAAACAATATGCCATAGCATTAAATATGTCACCTGCTATTTAAAAGATTAATCTTCTAAATTTCTATCCTGAACAATTATAAGTAAATGACTAGGATTCAATTATAAGTAAATGCAATATATTAAGATTGGCTACAAAGATTTAAACTGATTTCCATGGCATAGGAAGCACTAAAGTTCATATACTTAATGCCGCCCTTGAAATCATATAGGCGAGGAAAAGGGTAATTACAAAAAACAAAACAGGAACGCATTTCTACAGCAGCATTATAAGTTACTGCAATTTTTGAACTTATTTCCTCCTCTCAATTTAATCTAACAAGTGCAAAGGAAAATCTTTTCCCAATCAATCAGAAATCAAGCTCTTACTGATCATACAACACAACACAAAAGCCGTTTACAATACACTAAATTAGCTAACAGCATATAACGATGAGAAAAAAAGAACCAAGATGAAATCTTTACATAATCTAAACAACGAGATCGGACTCAACAAGCACTCACCACTTATATCTCATGCAATACCCCCCAACGGGCGCCGACTCAGGAACATCCTCATTCGAAATCGAGTTGTCTGGCCGCTTCAACAGAACGTACGGCGTGATCTCACAGCCAACGATTGGGATCTCGGACGGCAAATGGACCCTAAGCACGCTCAGCATGCTTCCCACACTTCAAAAACCAAAAGTTCCACCTCTTCCTCTTCTCTATCAAACCCTAGCCCTAAGAATCCGATATGCCTAGCAAAGGAGCGGAAGCGGGGCGGATCCGCCATTACCCGACCCGTGAACCCGCCAGGATTGACCAATCCTATCGAAACCCTAGATGTGGATAGGAATTGGAACGGGGATCAGAAAATTGATGATAAACCCTAACTTTAATGGTAAGATACGAGAAGGTGAGAGATAGAGATTAGGGTTTTACAGGAACTGGGAAAAAATATTAGGGTTTTTTGAGAGGGGTTGAGAATTTGTGGGAAGTTTTTGATTTGGGGAATTTAAAGGCTTTGCAACTTTTGGGGAAGTCTTCCCTGTTTCTCTCTCCTCGCTCTATTTAAATAGGATTGTGGAGCTTAAAGTTTTTTGTTTATTTAGTATAATTTTTTTCCCCGCAGATATGCTTTTCTATAATTGTGATTAGTTTGTGCACGGTGCTATCTAAAAACTGTTAATAATAAAGAAGATCAATGTTTTTGGGTCCCACGAAGGGTGAAAGTGCAAGTGTACCTGGTAGACTGGTACCACGGTATTGAGGGATATTTTTTTAGTGTGCATTTACTGTTATAGATTATTTCAGTTAGGGCTTGTTTGGATTGAGGGGAATAAGGGTGAAGAGAAGTTAGGGGAACTATTCACCTCTATTCATCTTGTTTGGGAACATTTAGAAGGTGAATTTATTTAGGGGTGAGCATGGTTCGGTCCAAACCGAAAAAACCGACCGAACCGAACCGAAATAAGCAGTTCGGTTCGGTTTCATTTGTAAAGCGGTTCGGGTCGGGTTGAAAATTTTTCAACCCGAACCGACTGAACTAACGTACCCAATACCCATTTACCCTCAAACCCAACCCGTCCCTCAAATAATGACTCACGACTAAACCCTATAATCTCAGCCACCACTTCCTCTCCTCGGTTCCTCTCTCTCGCTCCCTGTCCGGCGCCGCAGTGCCTCACTCTCCAATCTCCATTTTCGCCTTCCGCGCTCGCTACTCGGCCATCGATTCGCCAACATCGTCTGCAAAAAAGCGGATGTTGATATGAACAAGAGGTATCATCGTTGAGATCTTGTGAAGTTAGGGTTTTTGTATCTTTAACTTTTAAAAGTTTTGTTTTTTATTGTTTTTATGGTCAGAGAGCTCTCAACTGCTGAGCTTGAGAATCTGATGACGATTGTTGCTAATTCTCGTCAGTTCAAGATCCTATATTGGTTTTTGAACAGAAAGAAGGGTTATAAAGATGAGAAGTACTCTTAGGTTGTTTCCAATGCTTTGGATATGAAGCTCAGGGATGATTTGGAACGCTTGAAGAAAATCGGGTCTGCTATCATTTTGACTTTTGTATATCTCTTTATTGTTATAAGTTTATGCTCTCCTATTTCTACTATTTTAGGTTGTGGAACTATAAATTGCATATTTTATCCCTCTATGATCTTATTATTTAAGAACTACTGTAAACAATGTGGGTTTTCTTGCATTATTCTTTTGGGTGCTATTGGGTAGTTATCTCTACTATCCAAATAAAATTTTTAGTAGGCAATACCTTGTCACAGTTTTGTATAATTAGCTTGGCTTTCATCCATTATTTTCTCTTGGTTAAGAGGAAAACATGTTAAAAAACTGCACAGGATGTAGGAAACTATGTCATATAGTTGTGTACAACATGAAAATGTTTATCTATTTAGTAGGACATTTCTTGTTTTATTACTTTAATGGGAATTTAGAATGCATCTTGATTAGAACCGAACAAATCGAACCGAACCGATTTGCAACGGTTCGATTCGGTTTTGAATTGTAGGTGGTTCGGTTCGGTTGTTCAAATTTTGGTAAAAACCGACCCGAACCGAACCATGCTCACCCTTAAATTTATTCACACTAGTTCCCCTTGGTTCACCCCCTAATAATATAAAATTTGTTACCCCCAAATTGGTGTAACCAAGGGGAATGGAACTCCCTTCCCTTCCCTTCCATTCTCTCACCTAGTTTCCCTTAACTTCCCTTCACCCCCTACAAATCCAAACATGCTCTTAATATTTTCTGTTGCTAAAGATAAGATAACTCCTTTATTATTAGTAGGTTATTTTAAGATAGAAAATTGTATAAGTGGCTAAAAGAGAGATGATAAGGTTGCAATGGCGCAAGAAATTTTGTATATATATATATATATATATATATAATATATATATATATAGAGAGAGAGAGAGAGAGAGAAAATTGATATATATCATATCATACTTTATATCATATCATATCATATAATGCTCCTTATAAAAGAGTGATTTTGAGAAAAACTTTTTATGGTCAATTTTACCCTTAATCCTTTTAGATATTACATTCTATTTTTATCATAATATATTCAAATAATTTAAAGGTAAAATCCTTAAACAAACTTTGATATTAAAAGAAATCAAATAGTGAAACTAATTATCTATCCTATTAAAAGATGGTTGGCGTCCAACTAATTCTATCTTCCTAAGAATTCTCATTAAATTAAAACCATTCATAACCATTACTAGAAATTCCTATTTATAAAAAAGTAGAAAATTCTTATAATCAAATTTTTGTTAATTCTAAACAAGTTCTAGCTATACATAATTAAAAATATCAAAAAATTGTCATTGTCCCTCCTTAACTATTTTAAAAAGTAAATTTCAATGAACCTCTCAAAACTTTAAATTGGGCATTAAACTCCCAAAATATCTGCAATTCTCGTTAAATCCTTAGTAAATTAGATCATTTTAGAAAACACCCAAAATATTTTAAATTTCTGTACTTAAGTTCCAAAATGACGTTACCCTAAAATTTTACATCTGCCAAAATTAACCCTCAAAGATAGTATATACCCATCAAATCGATCTTATTTGCAATTTAATCCATAAATTGATAAACATCCCAAAAAATATGAAAAACGACAAATAGCTACTAAACATTCTAAAATTATAAATAATACTTAGAAAATTTTGAAAGTTATAAAAAACATATAGGCCCCTAAAATTTTGAAATTGTGAAAAACCCTTGAAAATCTTAAAATTGAAAAATATACTCTTAAAGTTCTAAAATTATGAATGACACACAAAAATTCATAAATTACACAGAATTTTTTAAAAATCCAAAAAATGCAAACAAACCCTGTTAAAAATTAAAAATTATAAACAACCCTCAAAATTTCAAGCAAACATATGAAAAATATGAAAATTACAAAAAAATCCCATAAAAAGTAAAATGTCACAAATGGCATCCTAAAAATTTAATAAATTGCAAACAAACCCCAAAACATCTTAAGAATAATAAATTGACCCTTTAAGTTAGAAAACTACAAAGAAAACCTGAAAAGATTACAAAAAAATAAAAAGTATAAAAAGTATAAACGACCCTCTAAAATATCAAACATTAGACACAAACTCCTCTAAAATCTAAAAATTACAATCAACCTCTTGAAAATTCCAATAAATATAAACAAACCTCTGAAAAGATGTGTCAATTATAAACAACTGTTATTTTCGGTTTTTTGCTAAAAAATACTGGGGTTAAGTGAAAAAAGTGTAAAACTCATTCGGTTACTGGTGTACTTTGGTCATTTGACTACACATGAATTAATGATGTTAATTTTGAGGATTTTCTGTCAAAAATTATTGGTTGCTTAGTGAGAGTTTAAAGATATTTGAGATTTAGTTCCAAATAGTAAAATTATTGGGGGTTTAATGAGATTTACCTTTATGTTAATTTTGAGGATTTCATAAAATTGCAAAAAAAACCTTAAAAAATCTAATATGTGAAAAAGGTTATTGTCATTCTAAAATTATAAATGATCCCTATAAAATTCATAAGTTATAAACAACATATGCAAAATCTACAAAGTACAAATAACCTCCTTTAAATTTTGAAAATAAAATAACAAACCCCTAAAAATTCAAAAATTCAAAAAAAACACATGAAAATATGAAAATTAAAAAAAAGATCCAATAAAAAGTTAATATGACAAATAGCATCCTAAAAGATTTTAAATTGTAAACAGCCCCCTAAAAACCTAAAAAATCATAAACAAACCCTTTAAATTAGAAAATTGAAAAGAACCTTCAAGAAAATTACTAAAAAGCCCAAATATATAAAAAGTACAAACAACCCCCCAAAAAACTATAATTAGAAGAAAAACTCCTAAAATCTAAAAATTATAATCAACCTCTTGAAAATTCCTATAATTATGAAAAACCTCTGAAAAAATATTAAATTTGTTAACATCCGATGTTGGGTTTTTTTCCAAAAAAAATCAAGTTAAGTGATAAAATGTAAAGTGATAGGGTTATTCGGGTAATAATGTTAGCTTTCAGGCCGTAGAGTGAGAAGAGTTTATGGTGATTTCTTAAATTTTTAAACTTGAGGGGGGGGTATCTATATTAAGCTCAAACCTGAAGGGTGTTTCTCAAATTGAAAATAGTTTACAGGGTTTTCGTAGAGAATCTCTATATTTGAGGGGGTCAAGTGAGGAAAGTTTAAGTGATTATCTCAATGTTTCATAGTTGAAGGGAGTATCATCTACAATATGCTTAAACTTGAGGAGGTTTCTCATATAAAAATAGTCGAGTGGTTTTTTTTAAAATTAATCCATTATTTTATAGATATAATATTATAAAATTCCATAATTAGTGATTATAAGAAACCCCCTTTAACTTTTAGATCTTATCATAAAACTTCCTCAAGTTTGAGACTTTATAAGAAAATTCCTCTAAAATTATCGCTTTTAGAGTGGTTTCCTGACAAAATCTCAAAGTTAAAGGGGTTTTCTGATAACCAGTAAAATTTAGTGGATTTTATGATATTTTTAAAGTTATGTGGGATTATCTGATTATCATCCAACATTAACATGATTTTTTGTTGATATTTAGCCTTTAAAATATTTTACTTTATTTGCATAATTATCTGTACTAAATATAAAATATGCCGTTTGCTTAAAAATTTACAATATCAAATAGGAAAAATGAAACATTTTACTATAAGCGACCAACTTAGTAGAAAAGGAATTTTTTTTTATGATTGAAAAAGGTAGCTTACGCTTTTGAAATGTTCAATTTGTATGTTAAGTAAAAGGAATTATGTATATAAAATTATTTAAATAAAAGATATTAATTTAAAACTAAATTCTAATTTAATATATTTCATTTTAAATATTTTATATTTCTAATATTGTACTTTGGTATAAATTAGTTTTAGTCACATTTAAGTTCTTCTCATGTTTTGATCATGAGATGTTCAATATATATCATTTTAAAATATTTAGGGTCTTCATTAATTGCAAGCCTTTGAGATGTTCATTAGGTATGTTAATTAAAAATAATTATGTGAGAAAAACTACTCAAGTATGTGTTGTTTAAGTTTTTTAGTATTTTATTATGAGATATTCAATATATATCATTTCAAAAGATTTAGGGTCTTCACCACTTGTAACTTTTTTGACAAATTTGAATTAGAATAACTACATCCCATCAAAATAATACTAGCCATTATGTATTAAAAATAGAGACGAAACCCGACAGAAGGTGTAACTGAGGCAGCGGAGCTAAAAAATCAATCTGAATTGCAAGAGTAATCAAATGAAATGGAGAAGGAACTTCAAATATATAGGAATCTCATGCTCGTTAAAAAAATTAACATAATTTAAAGACATTAGCAAATCTCCAATTACGTGAAATAGTCAAAGTTAGCTATAAAGCAATTTTATGTCTCAAAAAAACAAGTTACTCTACCAAGAAAAACATATATACTAGCATAAAATATATTAATTAGTTATTTCATAGCTTTCTATGACAATTTAGAACATAAACATATAGAATATAATAATATTACCTTGGAAAATTTCTCATGGTTAGGATCAATGATTATTAGTATATGATCTTTCCTTTGGAGTCTATTAGCCTCATGGGATATAACATTAAAGTGAAAATTAATTATCAAAATTGTAAAGGGTATAAAATATTGTGAATTCATGCAGATTATAAGATGAAACATAAGATTGCAATGAGAATGAAATTATTTGCATAAAAAAATTTCATAAAAGGATATTGACTTTCATGTAATATTTATTGTAAATTATACTTAACATGAATTGACCATGTATTTTTAACTTTGGTTATGATAATTTTAATACTTTTGATTAACTATATAGTATACAGACAATAGATTATTTTACTTTTTCACATGAAATTAAAAGAATTATTTCACAACCGAGTTAAGTAAGAAAATAGAAAAAAGATAATAGTAATAATTAACCACGCGCAATGCACGTGCAGGTTAGGCGATTGTGGGATTTGCAATGCGTTGATCTGTGAGGTCCCATGAAGTCGAAACATGGCTGCAATCTTGAGGTGATCCTCCTAGGCGTCTCTCAATCAATCTCCACATACATCGACCGTCTTTCCAAATGATCACAAATCAGCCATGTCGTTGAAGGTTGCTCCATGCTTATTGGATGGACGCATGACGTATGATTAATCCCTGGTCCGATAATGGTCCATGTATCCTCCGCTTCGGGGTGCATTGGATTTGGTTGTACCGGAGAACCGCATCGAAGACTCCTCTCGAACTCCACCGTGAGCAATGAGACATCCGGATGCAAGGTAATCTATGGCACCGGCTTGAGGGATTAAATGATGCAAATCGAATCTTCCGTTCTCTCAATGAACAATATTCCTCACCCCAGTTGGGTTTTCCCTCTCGATGAAAGCCGGATTGATACAACTCTACTTCAGATTCGGATCGCCTCATGATGGCGAAACCGGCTCTGCTGTTTGATTCGCTTGGCTCGGGGTGTGGACGTTAGAAGCGTGCGCCCCGATCAGCCAACATATCTCGTAATCCGCGAAACTAAGTAATGTTATTCCGTCCATGGCGATGAATTACTCCCTTTCTTGAAAGGCATACACCTCTGATGAATCTGGTTGGGATTCGCCTCTACCATTTATGATCTGTATACTCGTCTTCAGTGGTGTTCGGTAGTGTGATAGAATTGGTCCACTGGAAGCTAACTGCATCGCATGTCTCTCGTCAAATAACTGTTCGTCTCACGCCATTCCGCGTTAGCGTGTAACCTGTTGAATTAAAGTCCATGAACAATCCCTTACGCTGACTCGTAGCCCAGCCGAGTGTTGACGACGATTCTCCGAACATGGCCTAATCGGAATCTCGTCGATGAAAAACAACTCATAGAGGAGAGTAACCTAACATCTCTATCCCTTATAAATTAAGGGGTCCATTTGGTACGAGGCGGTTTATAGACCATTGCATCCCGGCGAATAGGACTCCAAGTCAGTATTACCCATGGCCATTATGCGTTTCCCACTCGACTCATTGCAAAGGGGGGGCGCTGGTTCTCATCACTCAAAATGTCCCATAGCTCTGCGTAAGCGGGGCGATCGATCGACGAGAGATATGTTTTTAGATACCATCTTCCTTGCTTGCACACGAATACACTCGCGATGACTTCATGTCCGGCTGTCTCGAAGATTATAACGAACATGACCGGGAAGTTAAAGAATACTCACTTAAGTGCCGACAATCGAGTTATTAGTGTCTTCTTCTGACCGGACAAAACGAAAATAGGCATCGGATTCTCATTATGATAACCTTCATCTGCCTAACTGCTTATTACAATGACTCTCATAACCAATTACAACACTCAAAATGTCAGAATTACCTTCAACGGGTATCAGCTTCGCTATGCTCATGCCATCTCTATCAGTTCTCACCGTGCTCGGCCTGTATAGCAGAAATCCGCAATTATTCCACCCCTGTAAGGGTGTTGTCGGCCACTACCGGGGTCTAACCGCCGTTCCCACTACTTCAAACACTGGTGTACTGTGGATATTGAACATCCGGGTTGCATGAATCACGACAGCCCATGAGTATTTGTAGAGTCACATCGATAACGTAACAAAGTCCCACTCCGCTCAATTCGCTCTAATCCTACATTTCACTGATTATTCTGAGTGCCGAGTCCTGTGCTTGAATCCTAAGAGTAGTATCGAGGTCGAGGCTAGGCTCTTCGACGTTATTACTTCCAAATTTTTGATTAGCTTCAGTCACACTGCTCATGCGCCCCGCGTTCAACCTATCCATCTACTTCGCACGACCGACTATCCTTAAGACAGCGCAGTCAAGGACGTGTCTTGATGAGCATGCCTCGGGGTGAAAGTGATGCAGGGGATCTGTCTCTCTGGAGACTGGACAAGTTGTCATCCCGTTCGACTCTCCGTTTCTTTGAGAATGGATCAAACGCGCACTCTAGCACAGCAACGCCTTTTAGGCTCGGGAGTACTAGACAACGGAGGAGCGTACACGTGATTCGTTCTCGCGGGATGCTTTTCAATGCGCGACACGTTACCGGTAAGCGGTCTCTACACTGCTCCTCTGGATTGATAGACTGGCGGCAGCCGTCCTCGGAATCCTCTGTTCCGGCCCTACGCGGATGATTTGTCGCCAACCTACTTCCGGGGTCTCCTGATGGCGAAAACTTGATGTCCCTTCTCAAGTCGGGAAGCAATCATCGCCCGCGTCTGTATCCAGACGTGACAACGTTTCAATGATTCCTCTACTCCTTGAAGCTGTGCGTCATTGCTCGTCCGTCGAGGAGTTCCGAGGGACGCCACATCATGCCCTGAGCAAAGTTTGTGAACCAAACCCTCTCACGCTGTTGCGAGGCATCGCGTAAGTGATCTTCAAAACCTGCCTGGGATAGAATTATCCCCGCACGAGCTGAACCTCGGAGAATACTTCCGTCCACCAAGGACAATGTTCCCTCACTTCATTGCTGCTTATGACATTCTCTCTCAAGACCATCAGTCCCCCGGCAGAGGGCTGGAGTTTCCTGAGAGTAGCACTTGGTTGTGTGATGCCCAAGAATCTGTGATATGCACATAAATTGGGTCACCCGTTTTGTCCAGCCTCCTCCTTTGGCGCTCCGGAACTTAATTCGCACCACTCTTGATAGATGCGAATCCCACAACAGTCTTCTTGAAATCATATCGCCCGGCGTGGTCAATTGCCTGTCGCTTGAACAAATACTGGCCCGCGGCATAGTCTACGCCAATAGCCCTTTCACTCGGTCGAGGAGGGTTCTGGCGCCCGCTGTTCTGCTGCTCCTTTGGTAACTGTGCTCCTTCACTCCATCTTCTGATCATATTTCACACTTGCTCGCTTACTTGGCGACAATTCTTCCAAGTCCGGGTTCAACTGCCCCTATTTGGACAGATTGATGACAGATTTTGCGCAATACATCTCCATTCAGTGGGTCCGTCAGGAAATTTGGTCGCTGACAGTGTACATCGATTCAAATCTCTTACAAGTGTTAAACTACTCCGACTTACGCTGCTGTCTTCAGCGAGAGATGACCATTCACTTCGTTTCGCCTAAGAACGCGCGAGGAAGATTCGACTCGCCCATCATTATGGACCATGCCCAGTATTGCGAACCACTCAAAAGGCACCCCCCTTTTAGTCCTATGAAAGTCCGTTGAACTGGCGTCGTTCCCTAGGAAATCGGTCTGACGCCATGAGTAAAGATATGTTGCGACGGTATCCCTTTATCAAAATGACCAACTTCGCTTGAATCGCGGTATGACCTTGTCCCATGATAGTGTAGGAACGTACACCCCTCAGTTGCTTCATGTTTGCTAAGCTCAACCGTTCATTGGTCCGGAAAACTCGTCGAACTTTTGGTCACGTTATTCGCGGTTCTGCGACGTCCTATCTATTTTTCGAGAGTAATCCGATTGCTCGATCATTCCTCTCTCCAAGCCGCGGACGCTGTGAGTGTACTCTTCTTTATCCTATCCCGGGCGCAAGGACGTGTTCTCTTCTCTCCTTCTTGCCAGATTGCTCCAATCATCTCTCTAGAGAGTCGATGTCCCTGCTCTCCAACTTGAGCCATTGTCTCTCTGGTGGAATCGGTCATTGTCCCCTCCGTGCGGTCTGACTGACAGCAGAGCTGGATGTGCCGCGCCGAATGAAACTCGTCATTCGGCCGTAGGCAGGGAGTATTAGGTGACTAGTCCATACCAATACTTACCCCCCGCTACTACGGTTCGCTTGGACATAATGCCTTCCTGCCGGCTGGCAACCGGTGTTAGGTCTTAAAACGAGCTCCGAGTTGGTGAGTCGGAAATAGCCTTCACCTTATTTCCTCCAAAAGTTACTGTGGCGATGAGATTTCACAGGTCGCATCACGCTCTCTTTTTGTGAGTTGGCGGATTCGACTGGAGGCCTCGTCGATAGGCTCGTTAGTTAAGCCTCTCAAATACCCGAAGGTTTCGCCGTCCAGTATCATTGACGTGCGGGATGCACTGTGGATTATTCTTCGCAATCGACTACTTGAGTTCGGCTCTCTGAATATGCTTTTGCATCAAGAATCTCTGAGCTTCTATCGGGTGTTATTGACAATCCCACCAGTCCTTCAAACTATATGAAAGAAATCGTGAAGTCCCTCTTATTAGAGATTTGGGGCGCTCGCTGGCGCTGTTTGGAACGCTTGGTTGAGTCAGGCAATCTCGCCTGAATCTTCGCGTTTTTATCGCGATATTCTCAGTACTGGCGAGTTTCTACCTCATGTTGAAGAGCGGTCGGAGAACCGGCTATTTTCCTTCCTGTATCTTTATTCCGCTCAAAAGTATTAGCGAGCTTTTCGCACCTTCGGAAGTATTCGCCTACCTTGGGGTAATCTCGGGTATGCTCGTGTGTTGTTCAATCAGGGAATACTACCTGAGAACGGAATCTCCAACGAGGTATAGGCTTCTTCTGTCTCTCGGGTTGAATCTCGCTATACTTGATTGAGGTCCTTCCTGAGGTCTGCCACTATGCTTCCCGTCTACGTGTTCCGGCATCGTGGATGTTCAGCCAATTAGAAAATGAGTTTTGGACCCCGTCTGACGGTGTTCCGTCGATTGTTGTCTCAGCGGGGAGAACGTACACCTGGTTGTTCATTTGCGGTTTGTGCCCTGAATGGAACCGCGTCTTCCTCCGGGTAGTGTGTGCTGTGTGCACCAGCTTGGCCGATCATCTATCAAACCTTGCGCCTCTTCGCTTCCGACTTCTCCGCTTGGCCCTTTATCACTCGCGAGGGAGTGGCCCTCCATCAGACATCGGTTTGAACCTGCTCGGTGGATGCTCTTGACCGTCTGAGTCGCCTCCACCGCATTAGCTCTTGGCGTTTCGGACCATGCATCGAGATGAGAGGATAAATTCTTCGTATCTTCGCCTGGTCGAACTCGATTTCGAGGACCTACTGCCGTCCGAAGTAACCTTCATCAAATGAACACCACCATTCTCAACATCGATAACATCTGCTCCACTTGGTCCCATCTTCTGTATGCGTAAATTAATTGATCTGCCCAAAACAGAATTTCGTGTATTGAAAGAACATTTATTACATAACTAAATAAATCCAATGTTTCAACATAAAGCGAGAAGCATCCTGTTTGTGGGGGACTTTAGGTTCGAATACGCCTGCTCTCGTGCGCGGCGAGTCTCTTCCTTGGACATTCGACGCAGTTGCTCTCGTTGAGCCCCCCCCTTTTCCCGGCTTCTCAAACAGGAGAATGGCAAAGTCAGTTCACATCCTTGGGAATAGCAGCAAAATTCCACATGCCAATTCCCCTTTCTTCATGCTGCTGAAGAATGTTTTAAGCAGGCAAGGATGCATGGCAAATCCTTGATTCCTGGATTGACCACTAATAGATGTGAGGGAATAACTTGACTCTCCTATGAATTATGATATGACCACACGTCGTCAAGATTCCTGCTGTCATTGTTCGTACCTCAGTGGTCCCATCGAAGAGTTGCTCTGCATAGCTACGTAGGATAAAGCCCCTCATCCGTATGTTTACACGGCCTGTCATGACTTCGCTGATCTGCCTAACCCGATGCGTTGCCGTTCGTCTTCTCGTGGACAACTGAGGTACCATTTATGAGGTGCAGGCCTTTCGGTCGCCTGCCGCTCATTTACGACTGGTGACAGTCCATCTGACGGGTCGGAGTAGTGCCATCTCCCTGATTGTGATTTACCACGGATTAACGTCCCATACTCCAAGTGCGAGTTGACAGCCAGACCTGGCGAGTCTGCATCTTGTCTGCACGACAGACTGCAGCAGACGGTCTCAGCGAGCTGCAGTGCAGGCTGAGTCTGCAGGCGACTTTGGGACTGAGCAGATCTGTCTGCAGGCTGAGCTTCAGGCGAACTGGTCCTGTAGGCAGCTAGGACTAGAGGCTACTTGGTCTGCAGGCGAGCTAGCAAGGCGAACTGTTCAGGCTGATATCTCAATGCCGTAGAGCATACTGTCTCGTACGATTTGGACTCAATGCGAATTTCGAAGTTCGTGCAGCTCTCAACTCAGGCGAAGGGGACTGCAAACGAACCTGGTTCTGTCAGGCGATCTTTCAAGCGTTTAGGCAGCCTCTATAAGCATGGATCGAAGAATAGGCCGTAACTTTCAACGTAAGTCGAATTGGACCAATATATATAAAATCGCCTATCCTCGACGCATGTATCCATCCACCTACCAAGCTTCGTTCGCTCTCTTCGCCAAATTCTTACTTGGAAATATCTGCTTCCCTCTTTGCTATTTACATTTGTCTAACTTCTCTGATAAAGATTTAAAGGCAAATTTTTATTGGCCTAAACTCTTCGGCCCCCGAGACCCAGATTACTAGTCGCACAGCAACAATCTCAGGGTTCAAGACTATCTTTGCAACCGACCGCACACTTAGGCCACAACATGTTCAAGAACCTGGTGCACGCGGGCAAATCACGTTGATAACTACAAAATAAAGAGTTTAAAACGTAAAAGCATTACAACGAACCACGTCAGGAAATATTCGTTCTAAGACATATTACTGCTCGCTGGGCGAACACTGCAAATTACTGTCGCTGGCCGAGACAGTGCAACCTTTCTACGGCCATATGCGAGAAAGCAACGCTGTTCGACCTGCCGAACATCAAACTCTGCTCGCTCGAGCATGTCATAACGTTAGAAATCCCCGTCCGAGGTATTTTTAGGACGATCAATTTTTAGCCACTCAAGCAACAAGCAAAGTTCTTGACTTGTCCCGCAATACCTCTGATATTCAGGTCCCTTGACTTGATTTCAAGAAAACACTATCTTAACTGATAAGATATCAGTTTCAGATTTTTACTTCGAACACTCAAATCATAAACCTCACATAATCGAATCTGTGATTTGCCACCGCTATACTCACCCCGGCACAGGCAAATATCCACGCAATCAGTGATACAACCCCAGTCCCTCTTTGTTCTCAGAGTTGTATTTTATTTGTGTGTAAAGAAGTCTTAAAAAGCATCTTTTTGGAATTATGTAAATCGACGGAACCGAAGAATAATGAATCCATGACAAAACAAACTTTTTGGCAGAAAACACTTGTACCGAAAGCACAAAAGTTTGTGCTTGTAATGATGTAATCCCCTTCTTCTATTTATTCAATTGGCGACAAATTCACTGGTAATGATGAATGAGGATTGATATACACCAAGCACAATTTGTGCTTGACAGCCTAACCCCATATTCTCATATATAATAATAAGTATATACTAATATTATATAATATATATAAAACTATATATATATATATATATATGACAAATATGGATCTGGTACCAATCACAAAAAGTCTTGTAGATGAGGGACATAAATCCCTCCACTCATTCAAATGGTTGCATATCCATATGTATCCTCAATCATGTGAATATGGTCCCATATTGAAGAGTGGCAGGGATTGTCCACCACTACCAACAAAAATTTATACTTGTACTAAACATACCCATCACTCTCTCTCTCTCTCATCTCTCATCTTCTATAAATATATAATATATATATAATATTATATATATATATATATATATATACTATATATCTATTATATAATATTATACATATTATAATAATATAATAATAATATATAATTATACAATTATATTATACAATATATGTATATATAATATAAATAATATTATTATACAATTATGATATATTTACATATAATAATATATATATACATAAAGCATAACTAATATAATATTATATATTATAATTATATATATATATATATTAATATATACTATATATATATATATATATATATATATATTATTATAATAATACAATATACATATTACATATATACATATAACTAATATATTATACTACATATATACACTATATTATTATATATATATAATATATTATAGATAATATAATATATATATAAATATATATATATTTTTATATATATAATATATATAATATATAAATATATATATAATAACTATATATATAATTAATATATATAATAAATAAATAATTATTAAATAAATTATATATATATAATATAAAAAATATATATATAATATAATATAATATTATATAATATAGTATAGTATAATATATAACTAGATAAACTATATATCAGTATATAATATATTAAATATATATAATATATATATAATAGTATATTATAGTATACTACTATATTAAAAATATAATTATATATCTATAATCATAGCTCACGTCGC
>NC_033796.1:24574785-24596646 GCF_001876935.1 Asparagus officinalis
GCTGTCTTGTGGCGTGGCATCTCTTTGCATAATGCTGGAGCATGCTTCAAGAAGCCATCTCCTCGCGGAAGAGGAGTCCGGATGCTGCCGATCTTGAGCTAGCGGTGGATAAAAACGCGGGTACGTCACGTGGTGGCAAAGTGGCAGAGGCGGCAGACGGGGTCTGGATTTTAGAGCCGAAGGACGCTGCAAACATTTATGAAAAGAGGTTTACCTTTTCTGTAATCCCGTTTGGAGAGGCGGATCTGGAGGAGGAGGAAGAGAGGCCATTCTTTGAACAGCTTGTTGTTTAGCATACGAGCTCGGTAGTTCTTCATTTCACACCGCAATCTTCGAGTGCGCAGGCTAGCGTCACGACCGGCGTCGGTACAGATGCCGGTTGGCTCCCACTGTGGTCGCCAGTCTGTTTGCGAAAAAGTTGCTGTATTCTATATGCTAGCAATTCATTACAACTTTGTATCAAGTTAGCAGATGAAGTAAAAAGATAAGCGCTTTTAATAAGACCGGATATCAGACAATGAAAACAGAAAGAAAATCAAACTTTTTTGCAAAAGCAGAACGCAAAGAATCTGTTTGTCATGCTCTTGCTTATGAGGGCGTGGGTGCTTTTGGCCTGTGAACGGGACGTTGATAAATGCCGTGGACGCACCGGGCACTCAGATCTGGTCGTCGAGAAAAATCGGGCAGAGCTTCGTCTATCGCGCAGAGACACGATTTAGAAAAGCTCTGAAACTTCGTCGATCTGCGTGAGATCTAGAAAGTTTATAGCTCCTAATCATCGGATAATGCGAGATAATTCGCAGTCTAACTTAGTATCACCGAGCTAAGGGGACAAACACTAAGGATAAAGAGAAGGGAGAAGAAGAGAAGACTCTGCGCCTCCTTTGCTGGGCAGAAGGCCGCATCACTCACTCGATTCCGGCAGGGCTTCGCCTAGGCTCTCCAAAACTCCTCCCTCCTCTCTCTAGCCTTGCTCCAAGACCAAATAAATCCAGGCCTTTGAAATGAAAGGCCAGGGGCCTATTTATAGGAAACCAACGAGGGGGGGGGGTAAAAGGTGTGTAGGGGCTGAGGACACCCCCCTTGGGGTGTCTGGCGAGGCCGAGACACAACCCCTTGGGTGTCCTCGGCCGATGCGAGACACCCTAGGGTGTCTCGCTTGGCCGAGACACGCCTTGGGTGTCTCGGCTGGCCGAGACACCCCTGGGTTGTCTTGGCTTGCCAAGACCCCCTCGGGTGTTTCGAGCTTGCCGAGACGTCCTTTTGAGGTGTTTTGTTGGTCGCCCTCTGTATATCATCGTCCGGATTCGGATGTGAGTGATTCCGGGTTGCGTTGGATGCGCGAACGAAAGAGTTTGACACCGCTCTGGTGATGGATTATCTGTAGAGTGGTCGAGCAATCGACGGAGTGGTCGTTGTCCTTTTTTGTGAAAGGCCGGGCTTCCCAGATTGGTCCGGGTCTTCGCTGATTCCTGAAGTCCCTATCCGCTCATGTAACTCGTCGATTCAACTTTAGTCATTCGTCGACGTCGATTAGGCTCATGTGGATTGGATGGTGATAGTTATCGTCGCTCGTTAAACTGAACCGGTTGTGGAGAACTATAGGCATATTTTCGATGGCCTACAACGGACCAAGATCTGAGTGCCCCGGTGGTCCACGGATATCACATGCCCCGTCACAGGGCCAAGACCCACCAACAAAGAGATGACAAACAAAGCTCTTGCGTTTGTTTGAAAGTGAGTTGCATTTATTTTGTTTTCATTGTGTACCGGTCTTATAAAAAAGACTACTTTTTTATTTCATTGTAACGATCAAAGTTGTAATGAATGCAGGCAATGAATAACAGCGACTTTTTCCGGCAACATTGACGGCATCAACTCCATTAGTTGGTCTCGTGAACTTGAGCACCCCAAGCAAATTCAGGATAAAACGCACACATGCAGATGTTTGCGGAAAAAGTCGCTGTTATTCATTGCTGCATCATTACAACCTTTGATCGTTACAATGAAATGAAAAAGATGAGTCTTTTTAAGACGCGATATAGCAAATGAAGAACAAAATAAATCAACTCGCCTTTCAAACAAAACGCAAGAGCTGTTTGGTCATCTCTTGCTTGCGTGTGGTCTTTGGCCTGTGACGGGGACGATGATATCCGTGGACCACCGGGGCAATCAGATCTGGTCCGGATAAATAGACAGAGTTTTTGATCCGCGTGAGATCTAGAAATCTTTTCTGATCCGCGGATAAATCGGACAGAGCTTCGTCGATCCGCGTGAGATCTAGAAGCTCTAAGCGTATACCTCGCTAAACGAGGTAATAGCTCTTCTTAGTATTAACGGCTAAAGCTAATACTAAGAAAGAAGGGGGGAACGGGCGATGAAAGGCTCTGATGAAGAACTTCCCTCCCTTGTTGAAGCACACGGGCACTCTCACTGGCGCAGGCCTGTTCGCCAAGTCTCTCCCAAAAATCCTCTACTCTCTCAGAGGCACCCAAGGGGCTATTTTAATAGGCGTTTGAGGCCTCAAGGGGTAGGTGAGAGGGTGCGGACACCCCTTGGTGTCTGCGGCCATGGCCGAGACACCGCCAAGGGTGTCTCGGCCTGGCCGAGACACCCCGAGGGGTGTCTCGGCCTTGGGCCGAAACCTGGGTGTCCTAGGCTTTTCCTAGACCACCCTGGGGTATTTCGCGTGCCGGGGGGCGCACTCCGTTTGAGGTGTTTCGTTTGTTTGCCCCGAAGATTCTTTTCGTCGAGACTCGAGATTTTAGTGATTCCAAGGTGGCGTTGGATGCTCGACGAAGAGTTCGAATGCCGCATCTGGTGAGTGGATTATCTGTAGAGTGCCGAGCAATGAAGGGCGTTGTCCTATTTGTGAAACAGTGCGGGTTCCCGATGTCCGGGTCTTGGTTGTTCCGAACGCCTATCCGCTCACGTAGCTGTCGCCTTGACTCACTTCAGTCGTTGTCGTCGATGTCAATTAAGACTGCGGTGGATGCGGATAGTGACGTTCATCGTCATTCTTTAAACACTGAACCGTTGTGGAGACCTATAGGCAATTTTCGATGCCTAACACATACCCTCCTGCCAAAGTGTTCCTGACGCGTTTTTCTTTTATAGAAGAGGCTGGAATACTTTGGATGTGATTGGTCTAGCCTTCAGTCGCATAAACTCTTGCGCTCCTTCGATTCGGTCATTCGATGCTTTGGACGAATATCCGAAAAGTTCTTCCCCGGCGCATGCGTTTAATGCTTGGCCGTCTCGGAGTCTCCGAATGTGGCAGCTGATGAATTGAGTTTGGCTCGTTCATTGAGTTTGACTTTGAATATCTCCGCACATTGTGGGCTGCGCTTAGGGTTTCGGATCCCGGATTAGGAGTGACCGTGTGTTGGCTTTTTGTCGGCAACGCGTTGACGGCGTTGACCTAGGGTTACGCGTGACCGGCGTCCACAGCCTAGGGTTTTGGATTCGTCAAATGTCGACTTTGGTCGCAACGCGTGACTGGCGTTGACCTGGGGTTACGGTTGACCGGCGTTGACCCCATAGGGTTTCAAATGCGTCGAACGTTGATTTCGCTGCAACGCGTTGACTGGCGTTGACCTAAGGTACGCGTTGACCGGCGTCCACCCTAGGGTTTCGTCGTCGAAACGTTGACTTTTCGTTTGCAACGCGTTGACTGCGTTGACCTAAGGTATTAACGCCGTTGACACGCGTCCAAGCCCCTAGGGTTTTTCGAATGCGTCGAACGTTGAACGTTTTCGTTTGCACAACGCGTTGACATGGCGTTGAACCTACAGGTTTAGCGTCGGTGAAACGGCGTGACGCTAGGGTTCGAAATCGTCGACGTTGACTTTCGTTTGCAAAACGCGTTGACTGGCGTTGAACCTAAGGTTACCGTGACGCGGCGTTGACCCTGGGTTTTGTATCGCACATAACCAGTTTATACCTCGTACGTTTGCTGGAGTATACACAGTTTAAGCTCTTAAGGTATCTGGAGGCAATCGGCGGTCCCGGAATGTTGGGGTTGCAGGACCAAACTGTTAAAGTGATTCATCTTGCATGTGTGGGATTTGTCCTGAAATTTGTTAGTGGCTCAAGTCACGAGACCAAACTAGTGGAGTGATGCGTCAATGACTCGCAGTTATAGAATTTTTTGGCAATCCTCAGCCACAACGGTTTGACAAGCCTTTATAACCGACTACCGTTTGAGTCGGGCTAGCATGCGGATTGTTTAAGTCCGTTCGCGATGTGACGCGTGCTAAGAGAGTTAACGCTGCTTAAAGTGCTAGATATTGAATACGTAGACTATCGTCCTTTCTCACGGAATAGACCTACGCCGGCAGACAGCGTGTTAGGCGTTGACTTTAGGATTTTTGGCTAATCCTCAGCCTTCAAACGGATTTGATTAGGCCTTTAACCGACTACCGTTTGAGTCGGGCTAGCAATGCGGATCTGTTTAAGTCCGCTCCTAGGTGGACGTTTAAGCTAAAGAGTTAACCCTTTTAGTGCTACGACATTGAATACGTAGACTTCGTCTTTCTCACGGAATAGACTACCCGGCACAGGCGCGTTAGGCGCTGACTATCCTTAACATTAGGATGTCAGGATAAATTCCGCCCGGTGCCGGATGAGGAAACGGATTATGGTGTTATTAATAACAACCTGCCAACATGTTGAATATGTGGTCCTTTTGTCGCTTTTTACGGTCAAGGACTAACCGGCAGATAGCGTGTTAGACATAGGCTTTGAGATTTTGGCAAACCCCAGCCATCAACGTTTTGGATGAATGTGGCCTTTAACCGATTACCGTTTGAATCGGCTAGCATTGAATTATTAAAACCCGTTTCACATGTAACGTTGTGGCTAAGAGAATTAACTTCCGCTTAGACTTATGCTATGATTTTGAATACATAGACTTCGCTTCTTACGGGAATAGACTACCCGGCAACGCGTGTTAGGCGTTGACAGTTATCCCCTACTCAAGGCTTCGGGATAAAAAATTCGGCCCATGGCCATCGAGTGGCCCGGATTTGAGACAATCGTGTCTTTTCTAAAAGCGAAGACAGATTGAGAAACGGGAGAGGAAGAATTTTAATATTCTATCTCCCGGTGCTGAAGAGGAAATTTTTATATTCTATCTTCGCCGAAAGGGGCTTGAGGTGGGATCCCGCCACGCCCCAGAATCAGGAATGATGAACTGGGAGTGGGTTCTCCATCCGAGCATCGAATAGGTCCGAGGAGAAGGAAGAATTTTATTTATTCTTCTCCCGGTGCTGAAGTAGGAAGAATTTTTATAATTCTATCTACAGCTGGAAAGGAAACTCGAGTGGGATCTCCACCCCTAAATCCGAAAGGATGAAAACTAAGAGTGAGGGAATCTCCACTCGCGAGAAACGTAACAATTCGGATAACCCTAACTGTCGAAAGATTGATTACGCCGATTTGGAAGTGACCTCTTTCGTTCATATGGGGGAACGGGAGAGGAGAATTTTGCTGTGGGCCCTAACTGTATGAATGTTTGACCAAGCAGGAGTTTGAGACGACCAAACTGTCGGAAGGTTGATCGCTCGATTTGAAGTGGAAACGCTCTCGTTCATTTGGCAGGAATCGAGAGGGATTTTGGCTTCGGCCCTAACTTTTATAGGTTTGACCAGAGCGAAGAGAGTGGAATACGGGATAGCAAAGAAATGTACCAACCCATATACCATCAAAGGGGGACTTTAATGTTAGGCGTTTAGGACCTAGCACATTGAGTCTGAGAAACGCCAATGACTGGCAGATGGGAATGTTGGTGGGTCCACTGTCGTTTGAATTTGATCAGGTCGGATGGTTTAGTGAGGAAAGATAAACGCTATCCAGAAGATTGGATCGTCCTCTCAACAAAAATTAACTTCATAAGAGCTTAGAAGAATAAGAGGAGACATTCTGACCTTCAGAGTTCGAACGTGAATTTCTTTTCACGGCGCCGCGTAACAATTCCACAATGATTGGTTATCCCTAAGAATACCGCATGTGGTATTCTCTTGGACTCCCGATGCATTGGATTAATCCACCCCCAGCTTCTTTCATTGGAATGGGGCCTTGATCCTTTGTATCCGACCGGTTTTCCTTAAAAATATTAGGCGTAATATCTCCAGGAACTTGCCCGTCAATGGTAAAAGGAAATATGTTTAGACTCCATATACCTATTGGAGTATCAGTGAGCAGTTTACCTCTTAATACGCGTAGGAGGAATGAGAAACAGTTTATACTTCGTATACTCTTTGGAAGTCGTAAGAAGCAGTTTATACTCTTATACTTAATGGAGTGTTGAGAAACAGTTTATACTCGTGTACTCTTTTGAGTATGGGAGAAGCATTTATACTCGTATTACTCGTCGGAATCTTGAGAAGCAGTTATACTCAATAACACTCTGTCGGAGTGTGGCCGCTCTCAATCGGCTTATCCTAGCGTTATGAAACGCCGCTTCAACCAAGGTCTGGATCTATCTCTGTTGAAGCAAAGCAGTCCTTTGTGGGATGGAGGATCCTCCCTGTGGTACTCGCAGTACGTGGAATCGCGGCAGAAATCTGTCCATCTCCTCTCTGATGCGTGAATGGGCGGGAGTTTGATTTGTTGTTTTCGAGAAGGCGTCTCGAAGATAGCGGAACGTCTCGTCTTTGAACGAGTACTCGTTTTGGAGCGTCTCCGTCCGAATTCTATTGTTGTTCCAAGGACTGCTGTTGCGACGTTTGATTATCGTCAAATAAAGCTGCAGGTGCGTCCCTTCATCATGAAGGTACGAGTCCGAAATCCAGAGGGTTGACCATCAGTTTAGCGCTCCTCTCGACCTTCCGCATTCTGAATGAAGGCGTTCAGCGCGTTCTCGCTCGAGCCTTCAACTCTTTCCAGGTATTGAGCGGCTCTATTCCGCACACGTCCAAGATGTTAATGTGGACAAGTTGTTCTGACAAGTCTGCAAGAGGAATTCCTCCTCCGTGACGGATCCCGCAGTTCATTGCCTGATTGCGGGTAAGCGTTTGATAAAGGAATCACCGACATCTCCGCCTTTTTCGTTTCTCGTCGAAGAGTGTCCTGATCGACACCTCGGATGTCATCATCGAAGAAAATGGGCGAGAACATGCTTTCCAAGTCCTCCAGGCTGTTGATTAGCCTTCGGGCTTGAGAAACGACGGTACCTAATCGAAGGCAAAGGCCCGCGAAAGGGTGCCCAACGAATGGACCGAACCATGCAAAGGCTTCGTTGCCGCGAAAATCACCCGACCAAGGGGACTTAAAGTAGATAGAATGCTGAGTGGGGCGAGCCCTTCGCCGCCAGAACGGCGTGAAGTTGATCAAGGTTGAACTTCGCCGGATACGGGATCGAGATCCCACTCTTTTCGGGAAGGACACGGAATGCGGTCTTCTTCCACCTCTCGAGAGACATCAGGCGTCGATTTTTCTTTCAGAGATCCCTCAATCTTTTCGGCTGAAGCTGTATCCTGTTTTGGATAATTGTCGAGAAGGAATCATACGGCCACCCGTGTTGTCATTACTGATGGGTCCACCCCCAGTGTTGTTATTTTAGTGGGGCCACGCCCCCAGTATTCTTGGGGCGGTGCGTCGGCCATGACGATTTCGAGCCAGCACTCCGGATTGCTGAAACTTGCGGCGTTCTGGATGCGATGGCTGGATTCGCACTAGCCTGATTTGACAAAAGCTCGGATTCGTTGGTCGTGCATTTGTCTCATCTCCTGCATAGCCATTTCCCATTTCGAATTTGAAGATCCTTTCTGCTTAGCCCGAGGGCCTCTTCAATGATTTTGGCTGTGTTCGGTGTTTGGCCAATGCACACCTCTCGAGCTGCCTATGCTAAGACGTTGTGTCAGTCAGAGCTAAGCGCGAAGTGAGATATCCGAAGAACTCCATCAATCGAATGGACTCCTTCATGGACGGCTCGATGGTCCCATTGTTATAATCCGACAAGGCTTTCTACTGAAGCTGAAGCTATTCCCCGAAATGACTCCTGCTTCCTAAAGAGAAATATAAGGTCGGAACCACCTGAAATGATGGGGGAATTTTCCCTGTTGACCATGTTGATAATAAACTTTCTAGGGGTTCATCATCTCAGAGCAATCGATCCTACTTTGGTGGGAACGGCCTTGGATTTGGGCTTTGTCGTTCCATTGGAGATTCTCGCATCCGGATATCGAGACCCTCTGCGGAGCGGTCTTGGGGCAGCTTACATGTTGATAAAATAACTGCGCCCTGAATAAAGCTTGGTAGCACGGACAGTGAGAATCTTCAGCTTCCCGGAGTGTTTCTCCTTCGAGATTCATTCGCGACCCCCAGCCTGATAGTAACAACTTCACTGACGTTACGTCGGAGTAACCTATCGCTGCTCACATGGGTGTAGGCATCGAAACTGTGCTATAGTTCTCCACGAACCGGTTTCAGTGTTAACGAGCGACAATGAACATCACACTCCATCCACATAAGCCTAATCGACGTCGGACGAACGACTGAAGTGAATCGACAGTTACCATGAGCGGATAGACTCGAATCACGAAGACCCGGACCGAAATCGGGAAGCCCGGTACTGTTCACGAATAAGACAACGCCCCTCTCTGCCTCGGCCACTCTACAGATAATCCAATCACCAGAGCGGATCCGAACTCATTCGTCACGCACCAACGCGCCCGGAATCACTCAAATCCGAGTTCGTACGAAGAATCATACGGGGAAAACAATCAAATACACCTACGGTCTCAGGAATTCCCAAAACACCCCCAGGGGTGTCCTCAGAAATATCCGAAGACACCCAAGGTGTCTCGAAATCCCCGAGACACCCTAGGGGTGTCCTCGGAAAATCCGAGACACCCCTAGGGGTGTCTCCGATTTCTTGAGACACCCTAGGGGTGTCCAAGCACCCTAGAGGTCCCCTAACACCTATAAATACCCCCCTTTACCGTCTTTGTTTTGGAGGGAGGAATTTTTGGAGAGCTTGGCGAAGCACTGCTGCAGTGAAGAGTGCCCGTGTGCTTCACAAGAGGAGAGAGGTCTTGATCAGAAGCCTTCATCACCCGCCGGCCTTAGTAAATTAGCCTTTAGCAGTTAATACTAAGAAGAGCGAATGATCTCGTTAATCCGAGATAGGACTTATAGCTTCTAAGATCCGCCACGCGGATACGACGAGTTTCGTTTCTAAATAACCCTCGCGGATAGACGAACTGCTGTCGATTTTCTTCGGTAACAGATGCTGAGTGCCTCGCGGTGGTCCACGGATATCAAACGTCCCAGTCAACAGGCCAAACCCACGCAAGCAAGAGAATGACAAACAGCTCTGCGTTTGTTTTGAAAGGAATTGGCCATTTATTTTGTTTCCATTGTGTAAAAGGTCTTATAAAAAGGCTATCTTTTTATTTCATTGTAACGATCAAAGTTGTAATGAATGTAGCAATGAATACAGTGACTTTTTCCACAAACAAGCTGGCGACCACAGTGGGAGCCAACGGCATCGCAACCGACGCCGTCGTGACGCAGCCGGCATGCAAGATCGGGGCGAATGAAGAACACGAGCTCGATCAACAACGGTTCAAAGAAGGCCTCTCTTCCTCCTCCTCCAGATCCGCCTCTCCAAACGGGTACAGAAAGGTAACCTCTTTCATAAATGATTGCAGGTCCTTCGGTTCAAAAATCCAAGACCCCGTTGCCGCCTCTGCACTTACACCACGCGACGTCCCCGTGTCGTCCAACGTGGTCGAGATCGCAGATCCGGACTCCTCTTCCGCCGAGGAGATGACTTCTGAAGACGCTCCGGCATTATCAAAGAGAGCACGACAAAGACAGCGTCAACGTCTTGCTCGACAGCTGGCCGAAGCTTTGGAGCCGATGGATGGGATCCGCTATAACGTAGATCTAAAATCCAGGCAACGCCAGGAGCAACCACGGCAAACAACCAGCCCCTCCTCCGAAGCAGAAACAAACAAATGGGTTCATGTCAAAAGAACCCGTTCTACTCTCGAGGAGCGAATCCAGAAGCGCCGCGCCTTGCGTGCGCATGCCCGAGCCCTGGTCCAAAAGGCACAAGAAATGCTAAAGGGAGAGGCCGTTAAGAGATTACCAAGATCTGAACGAGTTTGGATACCGAAGGCCAAAACAACGCCTGAGGTAAAAGCAGGTAATATTGCTCTCCAACCTTCGTCAATTTCAGATCCCGAACCTCTGGCAAAGCACCACCGCAGCGTGGATGTCCCCAAGTCTAGGAATCCTTTGAACAACCGTATCAGTGCTCTACCCGAGAATCGAGGAAAAGCGCTTGCCAAGGAAAGCTGGGGATCGCTGAAGGAGCTTCGAGCCAACATCCAGACTGGGGGTCGTGCACGATCTCCTAACAAATCGATTTCTGCAACAACCAGCTCGGCGGTGTGTGCAAAAGACCAAGAGCCCGTCAAGGTTTCACCCTCACAAAGGAGTGATTCCAAACGTACGACTCTTGTAGAGGCCAACAAGGCAATGTCTACTCAGAAGAAGACGCGTCAGACAGACGAATGCGTTATACCTGAGAACCCATGTGAGCAGCCGATAGGTTACTCCGACGGCAACGTCAGTGAGGTGTACTATCAGGCTGGGGGCGTGGATGAATCTCGAAAGAGAAACACCCGAGAAGCGGATTCTCACTGTCCGTGTACCAAAATTATCAGGGCAGTATTATCAGCCTGTAGCTGCCCCAAGACCGCTCCACAGAGGAATCAAGGCGTTCCTACCAAAGAGGATTGATTGCTCGAGATGATGAACCCCTAGAAGTTACCATCAACATGGTCAACAAGGGAAAGTCCCCAATCATTTCAGGTGGTTCCAACCCTAATTTCTCTCTAGGAAGCAGGGTCAATTCGGGAATAGCCCAGTGTTTTCGGTGAAAGTCGGTGTTTTCATTGCTTTCGAAATCTGTTACAACTTTAAACATTACAACAAAAATCGATAAAGAAAGTCAGTCTTTTTATAAGACCTCCTTGTGCAACAAAACAAAGATTACAACTTTTCGAAAATAAACACGAGATCCCGTTTTGGTGCGGTCTCGCTTGCGTGGGTCTTTGGCCTGTGACGGGGATGTTGATATCCGTGGACCACCGGGGCAATCAGATCCGTTCCGGATAAATCGGACAGAGTTTCGTCGATCCGCGTGAGATCTAGAAACTTCCGGTCCAGAAATATCGGACAGAGCTTCGTCGATCCGCGTGAGATCTAGAAGCTATAAGCGTATACCTCGGCTAAAACGAGGTAATAGCTCTTCTTAGTATCAACGCTAAAGGCCGATACTAAGGAAAGGGGGGGGGGGAAAGGGTGATGAAAGCTGATGTCGACCTCTCTTCCTCGGTTGAAGCGCTCGATCAGTGTTTGCTGCAGCAGGGCTTCGCCAAGGCTCTCCAAAAATCCTCCTTCCAAATGAGGTAAGGGGGTCCTATTTATAGGAAAACAAGAGGGGGGGCGTCCGCACAGATCTAGGACACCCCAGGGGTGTCCGCACAGATCTGGGACACCCTTGGGGTGTCTCCAAAAATCCGAGACACCCCTAGGGTGTCTCGGAAATTCCGAGACACCCCTGGGGTGTCTCGGAATTTCTGAGACACCCCTGGGGGTGTTTCGGAACTCCGAGACGTCCGTAGGTGCATTCGATTGTTTTCCCCGTAGATTCTTCGTCCGAACTCAGATTTGAGTGATTCCGAGTGCGTTGGATGCTCGACGAAGAATTTGATCCGCTCTGGTGGTTGGATTATCTGTAGAGTGGTCGAGGCATGAAGGGCGTTGTCCTTTCTGTGAACAGTGCCGGGCTTCCCGATTGGTCCGGGTCTTCGTGATTCCGAAGTCCTATCTGCTCACGTAACTCGTCGATTCACTTCAATCGTTCATCGACGTCAATTAGGCTCATGTGGGTCGGATGGTGATGTTCATTGTCGCTCGTTAACACTGAACCGTTTGTGGAGACCTATAGGCAATTTTCGATGCCTACAAGCAGGTCTATCATCATCATCTTCCTCTTCTAAGAAGTGATCGGGTATTGGAGCTTCTTTTCCTTTGTTCTGTTATTGGCAACACAGAAGATGGTTACCTACAGGGCACAAGTTCAGAAAGTTAGTAGGAAAGTTCGACGGCAATCCAGAAAACAGACCGGCACCACCAAGGCTGACCGGGGAAGAAATATTTGAGCTTCTACATCCTCTACCTAAAAAAATATTTGGAAAGAAAAGATTCAACAAAGAAAATCCATTTGGGGTTAGGAGAAAAATATTGAAGCAAAATTGGAAGGGAAGGGGAAAGGGTAAGCAAACAAGGATGGGAAATAAACCTCGCACTGTCCAATCGCATGTGCGTGTCTCTAAGGGTACTGAACTTCCGCATGGATGGTCAAAATTCAGCATATTTTATCAATTGCCATATTGGAGAAGTTTAAAAATACGTCACAACTTGGATGTCATGCACATCGAGAAGAACATATGCGAGAATCTCTTGAACACTTTGTTGCAGGACGGGAAAAAATCAAAAGATGACTTAAGGGCACGTCGAGACCTAGCAGAATTGAACATCCGTCCCGAACTGCAAGCTATAGATAAGGGTGACGGAAAGTTTGTACTCCCAGCCTCCCGTGTCACACTGTCGAAGGATGAGATCCATAATATGTGTTTATTTCTAAAGTCCGTGAAGACACCGGATGGTTATGCTTCAAACATTTCAGCAAATGTGCATATTGAGGACAGGAAAATTTTGGGACTCAAGACACATGACCATCATATTCTATTGCATCAACTTCTCCCGGTTGCGTTGCGACATGCTGAGAAGGAACTCGCGATGGTGGTAATAGAATATTGCGGTTTCTTCAAGCAGTTGTGCTCCAAGGTGATTGATGTCAGGGAGTTTGAAGAATTAGAGGGACGTGTAGCCAATACACTGTGTAAAATGGAAATTCTATTTCCACCCTCGTTCTTTACGGTCATGGTGCATCTCACAATACATTTAGCATATGAAGCCCGCATCGCAGGACCAGTTCAATATCGCTGGATGTACCCTGTGGAGAGGTATTTATTATTATAATGCTCAATTAATATTTGTTAAATTACGTATATCAGTTTTATTTTGTCACAAATCATGAAACTATATGCTTGTAGGTATTTGGGTTTCATGAAACATTTGATGCATAATCGTGCACGTCCTGAAGGATCGATAGCAGAGAACTATATAAGTAATGAGAGTTTGAATTTCATCTCTCGTTACTTGCGGGGTGTGGAGACAAGGCTCAACCGTCCCCAACGAATAATTGACGGAACATTCTATAATGATCGTGGGGAGGACACTAGATTCCCCAGAATGGAGCTAGATCAAGCCCACACATATATCTTGAGTAATGATACTACATTTAACATATACGCGGCGTAAGTATTTAACTGTTTGAATCAGATCATATCACATCACAATAACTATCTCTATTTAACTGTTGTAAATGATTTTATTCTAGGCTTCACATCCGATATGTCCAGACTATTCTTAAATGCAGAACAAAAAACAAAAGAGTTATGGACACACACTCTAGACAATTCCCTGCATGGCTGAAGGGTGAAGTAAGATTTATTTACATTTCTGATTCGTATATCAAATATGTGCCTGACAACAGATATTTAAACTATTTGTTTCTTTTCTTAAAGGTTGACCGACGTATTACGAATGGGGTTAACCTGCCTGAGAAAATATGTTTATATGCCAGAGGTCCTTCTAACGTGGTAAAGCGTTATGGAGGCTACTGTATCAACGGCTTTAGGTTTAACACCATCGGTTTCGAAGAGAGACGACAAACGCAAAATAGCGGTGTGTTCTGCTCCTTCTCGCAACTGTCATACGCTAGTTCAAAAGATCTAAATCCGATACAAGGTGAAATCTATTGCTACGGTCAGGTAGAAGACATTGTGGAGATTTTCTATGGGATTAATAATGAAGTCAGACATGTGATGTTTAAGGTTCGTTGGAGTGAGCTGAAAAAGGCGAAGGATGACTACGGTTACACACTCGTTAATCTTAACAAGGAAATATATCAGACTGAAAAGTACATGTTAGCTGCTCACGCAAAACAGTGCTTTTATGTCAAAGATATAATGAAAAATGACGAATGGGTTGTCCTTAAGAATCCGCCTAGATCCTACATTCATGAAGCCGTGTCTGATGAAGATCATGAAGATGTTATCTTGGCCGACGAAACAGTTGCTGAGTTTTCCTTGACACAAAATAATCTGGTGGATGAAATTGCACTGGCGCGCCCTGATGTACCTGCGATTATATGTGAGCCAAGGCGTAAAATCAAAAAACGAGTCCACGGTAGAGTCGATAAAACTATAAGGACAGTCCTTTTGTCTGCACGCACACGGTCGCAGGCTAACCGCACACGGTCGCAGAGTAGAGCCTCAACATCATCATAATAATATAATGCTTGGTTATGATTTAAAAAGAACATTCATGTATCTGTTTGACTGGTTAACATGTATCAGTTTGTGTTATGTATTATAGTATTGCCTTTATATTATCTGTTTGACTGGTTATCATGTATCAGTTTTTGTCATGTATTATAGTATTGCCTTTATATTATCTGTTTGACTGGTTATCATGTATCAGTTTGTGTCATGTATTATAGTATTGCCTTTATATTATCTGTTTGACTGGTTATCATGTATCAGTTTTTGTCATGTATTATAGTTTTGTTGGGTACTCATTATGTTTTCAAAGTATAGATGACAAAAGGATTACGTAAGAGAGCGCTTGAGAGACTTATTGGTAGACATTCTGGAGGCGACGCACATGGCTCTACGTCAGGTATTTTTATTTATTTATTATATCTGTACATTTCTATAAACTATTAATACGAGCCTAACATTATTTTTTCACATTTCCTACGCAGGCCGCATCGCTGCTACACATGACGGGCCGCCACAGGACACAGGACGAGGAGATGCTCCACCTGATGCGGAGACACTCGTTGATCCTGCCCAGCATGCAGAGATGCCGCCGTCGCCTCCTCAGGCTGCAGATGTATTGGAGGAGCGCCGATATGAGCCATATAGCGCAGCTGTAGAAGCTGCGCCACTACCGCCGGATTCTATTCCGGATCAGCGAGCCCACGACCCGGCCAAGGTGAAGGAGGATTGGGATGCTTATCATGATTTGCGACTTATCGCACAGCAGAGGTATGAACAAGCAAGGCGTAGATGCCTCGAATTGAAAGGTGTGTATAGATTTTTATAGTTTATATGTTAATATTTTAATTTGTATTATCGATATTGATTGATTTATATTTCGCCTGAATTTCATTTTTTCGTAGGTACCGAGCGACCTACTAGGCGCGGCCGCAGTAGTACCAAGCCACAGAACCTCGTCCCAGATATTCGTCGGAGGGCCGTGATCCGATGGGAGAACGGCGTGCCTGTCGGGCCATTTGCTAACTCTTTCAACAATTTCCTCGCCGCTTTAGCCAGGAGACATGATTTCTTCAACATATATTTGACGTGGAAGTCGCAGCGGATTGATGCGCTGGTGGCTTGTTGGCGATATATATGTGTGAGTCATTTATTTTAATTCTCATAATTATTAGTCATTTTATTATTTTGTTTAACACACTGATTTGTATCTCTTTTTTCATTGTATGCTGAAGCGATTTTTCTTTCTTGACGATTACGCTTATGCCTGGACTTACTGCTTCACGCAAATCAATCTATCGTTCAAGAGGTGGCGGTCAGAGCTGAAGAAAAAATATTTTACTCAAAGAACAGAAGATTGGGAGCGTTACTGGCATCTTGACGAGCGCGCCGATGGAGTTGATTTTTTTGCACTTTGCGATTATTGGGACACGGCCGAAGTTCAGGTATTATTGAAGTATATATCTTCGTTTATTGTTTGAAATTCTATATTATATCTGTTTAACATTCTTTTGCAGGAACAAGCTGAAATAGCAAGGAGGAACCGCAATGCGCCCCGCAGTTACGAGCATCACGGGGGCTCCAGGTCCTTCAGCCAGCATTATCATCAATTGGCGCTTGAGGTATATAATATATTAGCTCTTAGGTTATCAATTTGAGTATAATTTATGTGTTATGAGTTAATGATATATGTGAATAAAATAGGGAAGGGGAGAACTCGGGCATTTTGCAGATCGTATTCTGACTGGTTGGAGACCAAATTACGCCGATGAAGTGAAGAAAGCGCAGAACCGGGATCTGGCTGTAAGTAGCAGTTAATTTGTATATTTAATTTTTATAACAATGCATTTTAAATGTGTTAGAATTGACCGGGTTGTTTTGGTATATCGTAGGAGAAATTACATGCTAAGGTGCAGGAGCAATTATCACAGACTCAGGTCGATTCTAACACTCCGACCCGATTAAGTAGAGAGGAGGAGGATAGCATCATCGAGACCGTCATTGGACCGAGTAGGAAGAACAGATACAGGTGGAGAGGATCCGAGCATCGGCCGTACGAGTCCAGTAGCACCTACGAGTCTGCAGCTCCACCAGGATGCAGTTCTTCTCAAGACCCGACTATGGAGCAGCGGATGAAAGCGATGGAAGATTGGCAGTCGCGTCGGGAGTCGGAGCTACTCCAGATGGCGGAGGAAGAACGGAGGCGCCGGGAGCAGAGGGAGCTGGAATTCACCCAGTTCATATCGACTCTGCCTTCTGATGCTCAGGAGGCATATAGGAGACGGTTTTTGGCGGATCAGGTAATATATATATATATATGTATATTTCTTTTTTAATTAAATGAATTAAATATAAAATTCTTACTTAGTTACGAGTATGCCATGTGACTAAATGATATCACACAAACTGTTACACACAAACTATATCTCTCTCCGAAACACAACTAAAATTATATACTTAATGTTTTTATGTGATGTTGGTGTTGATGGTGCGTGTGTGCGTAGCGATGGTTGTATTGTCTAGTGGGCTAGTGAGTTGGTTGTTATTTTATTTTGTTGTGGGGCGTTCGTGCGTAGGGTCGTTGGTTATGTTGTTGGTTGGTGGGTGTTTTCGTCGTGGTGGTGGTGGTGGTGGTGATGATGATGGAGGGGGAGGGGGTGGGGGGTAGGAGTTTGGTTGGTTCGTGGGTGGGGTTGGGGGATTGTTATTGTGGTGGTGGTGGTGTTATTATTGTTGTGTTGTGGTGCCGCATGCAGATGTATTGTCGTGATTGTTATGTGCGTGCTTGATGTTGGGTTTGGTCGTGGTGGGGGAGGGGGAAGTGTGGGGATTGGGTTGAGCTGGGTACTCGTGCGTGCGTGTGTGCGTGTCGGTGGAGATAGGTACGGGTGCGTGCGTTGTTAAAAACATGTGTGTGCTTGCGTATAATACATAAATATATGCCATGATACTCTCTCTGAATCATATAACATGTAAGAATATGCCATGATACTCTATTATTGCTATAAAAATGTTATGCCTTGTTGTTTTATAATTTGTTACTTTACTGTAAAATTCAGTTTTTGATGATGTACGTATTGCTCTATAACGTTTTATTTATTTTTTTAGGCTGGGACTTCTCGACAAGGTGGAGTTGGTGATGAGGATGAGGATGATGATGATCGGGACTGAGTTTATTTGTTTTAACATTAAAAACAATGGGTGTGCTGTATAAACATTTCTAATGTTGGGATATTTATTATGTTTTTAGTGAAATAATTGTTATATATGCGTGAAATATGTGTTATATGTGCTTGTGTTGTGTAAATTTATTGTACAGGTTATTGTTGTGAAATATATTGTACAGGAATTTCTTATTTTCAAAAAAATTTAAAAAAATTCAGATTATTTTTAGCGACGGATATTCCGTCGCTAAAAGCTCTATTAGCGACGGAAAACTGACACGCTAGATGTGCACTAAACAACTTTTAGCAACGTATTTTCCGTCGCCAATATATATTGGCGACAGAAAATTATATAGCGACGGAAATAGGGCGACGGAAATACGGTCGCCAAAAGAATATTTTGGCGACGGAAAATCCGTCGCCAAAAAATATAGCGACGGTTAATTGTATAGCGACGGAAAATACCGTCGTCAAAAAATTATACTTTGGCGACGGATTTTCCGTCGCTATATATCCGTCGCTATAAATTAGCGACGGATTTACCGTCGCTAAAGGTAGATTTACCTACCCTGACAATAGTGACGTATTTTTAGCGACGGAATTTCATTTTTTCCGTCGCTAAAACTTTTAGCGACGGATTTTGGACTTTTGGCGACGGATTTGTCCGTCGCCAATAGTCCCCTTTGCAGTAGTGATGTTTAGGTGATGAACCCAAGGGTCTTCCCAAGTCGGCATTTGATCATCTTCTTCTGTTGTCGCAAGGTCAACCATAGCCATATTCGACATTAGCTTTTTGAACATTTCACCAAGACTAGTGTTGGAATCCCAAGCCGAAGAGTCAGAAGAATATCCACTTCTAGCTTTGTTAGCAATTTGATCGATGATTTGCCAGCAGCACTCATCGTCGGATGAGGAGACATAACCAAGACCTCTTTTGTGGCGATAATAATCATCGGGTTTTCCCTTGGGTACATAGGCCATTCGAGGTGGAACTCGCGGACCTCGACCGAAGCAAAGACCTTCTCCGAGTGTGAAGTCATATCCATACTTTTCATTAGATCGCGCGCTTTTACGTCATACCTAAACAGGTGAGGAGCAGGTTTATCATCATCGTCTTCCTCTTCTAAGAAGTGATCGGGTATCAGAGCTTCTTTTCCTTTGCCATAGACGACTTCTTTTCCACCCCCTGTTCCCGCAGGGATGACAAGCGTCGCTCCGCATGTATCTGGTACCTGCTTTTTTGTCATGCAAAATGATTGGAGTGGCATATACAATTCAGGGTTATCATACAATTCTTTAGTAATATTATCCAGACACATAGAGTACTCTAAATCATCGTTTATTGATAGTTCTTCGGTAAGTTGCCAATTACAACTACTTTCCGATGATTGTTCATCGTCAAGATTGATTACAATGGGTACAATGTCATTAAGTACAAAACCACCATCATAATCAAACCCAGCTTCGGTATCAGCTTCGTCTCCGCTGTCCGTTCCTTGGGCCGATGATTCAGTATCAGATTCGGCGCCGTATAGAAGGGAATCGGTAAAATAGTTTTCCAATCCCTTAAACGGTTGCTTATCTGCGACCACCGTCTTGACTTCATTATTTGTGTCCACATACTTGAGGCATTGGTGCAGAGTTGACGGGACTATAAGGTTATCGTGGATCCAAGGTCGACCTAACAGTAAGTTATAGGACGTTTCTGCGTCAATCACATAGCAGGTAACTTCTGATTTTAAATCCCCAATCTGGCATTTGATTCGAATCTTCCCCAAGGGTCTGGACCCGCTGGTGTTGAATCCGTAAATCGTAGTGCCGGTGGAGGCTAGTTTGCTAGTCGGAATTCCGAGATGATGCATCAGTCGGAATAGCATGATGCTAACAGCAGAACCCGGATCAACTTGGATCCGGTTGACCATGCTGGAGCCAATGTGCCCGTTGAAATACAAAGGCCGATCATGCTTTGAGCTCTTCGTCTGCATGTCTTCTTTGGTAAAAGAGATGCAAGGAAAATGGTATGCCGCGAGATTACAGTGTTGAACTGATGGCTCCGTTTCTCCAGAAGACGGCTTAATTCGAGTCAAGAAAGCTTCAGAGTCGCTCAAGGCTTCCTGCAATGCTTTCCTTGTGTCTTTTGAAAGACGCAACAATTCGTACAGGGTTATCCTTGCTGGTATATTAGCTAAATAATGGGGTTGAGAGCTTGAATTTCCCGATTTGTCTCTCCCAATCGGATGATCGAATCGAGACTGCCTCGAGTTTTGGACTTCTTGGTGTAGAGGTTCTTTCCCTTTCTCCTTTTGCTGGACTCTCTCCGTAGCTACAGGTGTTGGGGGAGTTGCGACAATTCCCAGTTCTGCCAACGTCTTTGAGTGAACAGTTTTGTTTACTCCCAGTTGCTCAGAAACATCCGGATATTTGTAGTGATATTCATTCTCGCTCCGGGTTACAAAGGTCTCCTGTTCATCTTCAGAAAGCGGGAAGGCTGGAATTTTCTCGTCGTCTTCGTTTACTCCCAGTTGCTCAGAAACATCCGGATATTTGTAGTGATATTCATTCCCGCTCCGGGTTACAAAGGTCTCCTGTTCATCTTCAGAAAGCGGGAAGGCTGGAATTTTCTCGTCGTCTTCTCCTGGAATGGCAAAAGCTCCATAACAAGACTTACCTCATGCTGAAACCAGTTCAAGGGAACAGAACCGAAACTAATCGATACCGCATTTGCACCCACCTTCTTCTCCTTAGGTTGCTTCATAGTAATGACCCCAACGTCGATCAGAGCTTGGATCTTATCTTTAAGGGCATAGCACGCCTTGGTAGGATGGTGCACCGCTCTATGAAATGCGTAGTATTTTGGATCATTGATTCTCTTAGCATCTTCCTGATCCTGGACCGGAGGCAATTTGATCTTGTTATTCTCAATGAGGTACTTGAAGATACCGGGAACTTCATCCTCTTTGAACGAATAGACTTTTGCTTGAAGATACCGGGGACTTCATCCTCTTTGAACGAATAGACCTTCGGGAACTTCGGCTCCGAGGCTTTTGGCTTCTGGGGCTGCTGTTGCCATCTTGATTGTTGAGGTGCCTTTTGTTGCTGTTGTTGTGGTTGTGCTTGCACCTCGAATGTTTGATTCGCGTCCACAACATTCGCATGTGCTTTTCCCTTACCCTTAGGGACAAAGTTCTGTTGCGGAGCATTATTTACTATTTGACCCCTTTCCGCCTTCTTCATTTTAAGGAATCGCTCGGCTCGTTCTCCTCGCACTTTTAAGTCCTTCCAGGTCTTCGGTGGTGCCATTCCCATAGCTTCGAGGATGTCCAATGAAAGATTATTGTGACAGGTCTCGAGGATGAAATCTTCACTGATCGGATCCCTGCAATTCATTGCTTTATTTCGGAATCTCTTCACGAAGTTTTCGACTGTCTCACCATTCTTCTGCTTCTCATCAAATAGAGTGCCGATTGAGACCTCGGTGTCGTCGTCGAAGAAGTTCTGTCGTCGTCGAAGAAGTTTGTTAGAAACATATCCTCCATGTCGTCCCAACTGCTGATACTCCCCGGCTTGAGGCGACGATACCAATCGAAGGCCGCTCCGCGAAGAGTGCCAACGAATGACCGTACCATCAAGGGTTCATTGCCGGAGATTATTCCTAAGTGAGACTTAAAATATATTAAGTGTTGGGTAGGGGAACCCTTTCCATCAAATGGCGTAAAGTTGATTAAATTGAACTTCGCCGGATATGGAATTGATTCCCACTCCCTTGGGTATGGACATAGTATGCCGGACCTCTTCACTTCTTGAGCATTCATCAAAGCGTTGATTTTGCTCTCCAAGTCCTTCATTTTCTTGTCTTCACTCGTATCTGTCTTCGAGTGGCTTCTGGGAGAGGTAACATGGTCCTCCTTCGCATTATCATCCGAGGGACCGCCTCCGTTATTATTGTTGACAGGAGGGATAGTTATATTGACATTATCCTCTTCCCGTTCATTCTCCTCTTGATTCGGATTATTGCGACGACTGGGTTCTCCTTGGTGAGTTGTCAGAGCCGCGATCTGCTGATCATGCATCTCTCTCATCTGCTGCATGGCCATCTCCATCTCGAACTTGAAACTTTCCTTCTACTTAGTCAGGGCATCTTCAAGCATCTTGGTTACTTGCTCGGCGCTGATCATGAATGACTCGTAGGGTTGTCCCACACTAGAAGCCGTGTCATCGGACGCTATAGCCGAGCAAGAATCTGAACCAGCATCTGACACCTCCTCTTC
>NC_033796.1:24597305-24618842 GCF_001876935.1 Asparagus officinalis
GGCTTGATTCGAGTCAAGAAAGCTTCAGAGTCATTCAAGGCTTCCTGCAATGCTTTCCTTGTGTCTTTTGAAAGACGCAACAATTCGTACAGGGTTATCCTTGCTGGTATATTAGCTAACTGCGCCATGATGTCAAAATGGGGCGGAGAGCTTGCCTTTCCCGGTTTGTCTTTCCCAATCGGATGATTGAATCGAGACTGCCTCGGGTTTTGGGCTTCCTGGTGTAGAGGCTCTTTCCCTTTCTCCTTTTGCTGGACTCTCTCTGTAGCTACAGGTGTTGGGGGAGTTGCGACAATTCCCAGTTCTGCTAACGTCTTTTGTTTACTCCCAGTTGCTCAGAAACATCCGGATATTTGTAGTGATATTCATTCCCGCTCCGGGTTACAAAGGCCTCCTGTTCATCTTCAGAAAGCGGGAAGGCGGGAATTTCTTCGTCATCTTCTCCTGGAATAGCAGAAGCTCCATAACAAGACTTACCTTTTCCTTTTGACCTTTTCTTGGCAGAGGCTCCAGACCATTGTTCATCTCCAATCAAATCTGGATGAACCCAAAGAATCTCACCATTCGGGGCTGTGTGCGGTACAAGTCCTTTCTGGCGCTGTTTGTGAGGATCATCGTTCACGGTCTTCACTGCTGCATTTATTACCGGCTCATGCTGAAACCAGTTCAAGGGAACAGAACCGAAACTAATCGATACCGCATTTGCACCCACCTTCTTCTCCTTAGGTTGCTTCATAGTAATGACCCCGACGTCGATCAGAGCTTGGATCTTATCTTTAAGGGCATAGCACGCCTTGGTAGGATGGTGCACCGCTCTATGAAATACGCAGTATTTTGGATCATTGATTCTCTTAGCATCTTCCTGATCCTGGACTGCGTTCTATGAAATGCGTAGTATTTTGGATCATTGATTCTCTTAGCATCTTCCTGATCCTGGACCGGAGGCAATTTGATCTTGTTATTCTCAATGAGGTACTTGAAGATACCGGGAACTTCATCCTCTTTGAACGAATAGACTTTTGGGAACTTTGGCTCCGAGACCTTTGGCTTCTGGGGCTGCTGTTGCCACCTTGATTGTTGAGGCGCCATTTGTTGCTACTGTTACGGTTGTGCTTGCACCTCGAATGTTTGATTCGCGTCCACAGCATTCGCATGTGCTTTTCCCTTACCCTTAGGGACAAAGTTCTGTTGCGGAGCATTATTTGCTATTTGACCACTTTCCGCCTTCTTCCTTTTAAGAAATCGCTCGGCTCGTTCTCCTCGCACCTTCAAATCCTTCCAGGTCTTTGGCAGTGCCATTCCCATAGCTTCGAGGATTTCCAATGAAAGATTATTATGATAGGTCTCGAGGATGAAATCTTCGCTGACCGGATCCCTGCAATTCATTGCTTTATTTCGGAATCTCTTCACGAAGTTTTCGACCGTCTCACCATTTTTCTGTTTCTCGTCAAATAGTGTGCCGATTGAAATCTCGGTGTCGTCGTCGGAGAAGTTCTTTAGAAACATGTCCTCCATGTCATCCCAACTGCTGATACTCCCCGGCTTGAGGCGACGATACCAATCGAAGGCTGCTCCGCGAAGAGTGCCCACGAATGACCGCAACATTAAGGGTTCATTGCTGGAGATTATTCCTAAGTGAGACTTAAAATATATCAAGTGTTGGGTAGGGGAACCCTTTCCATCAAACAGCATAAAGTTGATTAAATTGAACTTTGCCGGATATGGAATTGATTCCCACTCCCTTGGGTATGGACATGGTATGCCGGACCTCTTCACTTCTTGAGCATTCATCAACGCGTTGATTTTTCTCTCCAAGTCCTTCATTTTCTTGCGGACCTCTTCACTTCTTGAGCATTCATCAACGCGTTGATTTTTCTCTCCAAGTCCTTCATTTTCTTGTTTTCACTCGTATCTGTCTTCGAGTGGCTTCTGGGAGAGGTAACGTGGTCCTCCTTCGTATTATCATCCGAGGGACCGCCTCCGTTATTGTTGTTGACAGGAGGGATAGTTATGTTGACATTATCCTCTTCCCGTTCATTCTCCTCTTGATTCGGATTATTGCGACGACTGGGTTCTCCTTGGTGAGTTGTCAGTGCCGCGATTTGCTGGTCATGCATCTCTCTCATCTGCTGCATGGCCATCTCCATCTCGAATTTGAAAGCTTCCTTCTTCTTAGTCAGGGCCTCTTCAAGCATCTTGCTTACTTGTTCGACGCTGATCATAAGTGATTCGTAGGGCTGTCCCGCACTAGACGCCGTGTCGTCGGATGCTATAGCCAAGTAGGAGTCTGAACCGGCATCTGACACCTCCTCTTCCAAAGGAAGTCCCTTTTGCATCCTTTGGTAATTCCTTCGCCTATTGGTCCCCGATCGCAATCGAGTCATACGCTGGGACATTTCGGCAAACTGATCTGGGCTAAAGCGTCGTGTCGATTTGCCTCTGCCGGTCATATTAGCAGACACTTCTAGGAATTCGTCCTCTTGGCGGACAGGCTTCTTCCTACGGAAACGCCTTGGCTTGGTCTCGGACGTTCCGGTGGAAATTCTCTCGAACACCGAAACTCTCCTTGGGGCTTTAGTGCAGCAGCATTCTGACAGCACCGCCTTGATTATGTTGGCACACGGACAGTGAGAATCCGTATCTTTGGTATTTCTCTTCCGAGACTTATCCATACCCCTAGCTCTATAGTACAACTCGTCAGTTTGATAACTGGAGCAACTCATAGAGTGTTGGCATGACTTCCCAGGTATAACACCATCATCATCAGACGAATGTGCTTCCCTCTGGGGATACGACGCTTTATTAGCGTTTTCAAAAGTCGCTCGTTCAAGTCTACGCTTTTGCGAGCGTGAAAACTTAATGGGCTCTTGAACTTCGACACGCAATCTAATGCGGTCGGTAACAGGGGCTTTCAGTACGACCTCCAGTCTGGTTTGTTGTTTGGGGACTTTTCAACGGTCCCAATCGCTCCTTGACAGGTGCTTTACCTCGATTTTCCGGTAAAGGACCGAGACGACCTTTCAAAGGAACCTTGGATCTAGAAAGACCCACGTTCTTACCTGGCTCCGCCGGAGGGGCAAGGGAAACGGGATCTGGATTTGACGAAGGTTGGACGGCAATTCCGCCCACTTTTGCCTTTGGCGCCGGTTTTGCCTTTGGCACCCACATCTGCTTGTGTTTTGACGGCTTCTTGATGCCTTTGGCGCCGGTTTTGCCTTTGGCACCCACATCTGCTTGTGTTTTGACGGCTTCTTGACCGTCTCCTCTTTCTGCATCTCTTCTGCTTTCTGCAGAAGGACTCGGGCATGCACAAGCAATGCGCGGTGTTTCTTGATCCGCTCTTCGAGGGTTGAGCGAGTCCTTCTGACGCGGACCCATTCATTTGTCTCCGCTTTAGAGGAGGAGTTGGTTGTTCGCCGTTGTTGCACCTGGCGCTGTCTGGACTTTAGATCCTCATTGTAGCGGATCCCGTCCATCGATTCTGCGGCCTTGGCCAACTGTCGCGCAAGGCGTTGACGCCATCTTTAGCGCGCCCTCTTCGACAAGGTTGGAACACCTTCAGCAGTTGACTTCACGGCGGAAGGGAAATCTGGATCTGCAACTTCGACCACGTTAGACGCCATTGGAGCGTCGCGGTGAGTAAGTGCAACGGCGGCAAGGGGATCTTGGATCTTCGATCCTGAGGGCCCGCGAGCACTCTTGGAAGATGAAATCTTTCTGCGCCTGTTTGGAGAGGCGGATCTGGAGGAGGAGGAAGAGAGGTACTCTTCAAACTTCTATTGATCGAACTCGTATTCGATCTCTTCGTTCACCCGGGTCTTAAAGGCCGGTTGCGTCACGACGGCCTCGGCAACGGGACCGTTGGCTCCCACTGTGGTCGCCAGTTTGTTTTCGTCGAAAGTTGCCTTCATCATTGATTTCATTAAACTTCAAACGTTACAAATGAATTCAAACAACAAAGAAATAATAAAAAAAGATTACAACTTTCTTGAAAATAAACACAAGATCCGTTCGTCGTCTCTTGCTTGCGTGGGTCTTTAGCCTGTGACGGGGACGTCGATATCCGTGGACTACCTGGTAATCAGATCTGATCCAGAGCTTCGTCGATCCGCGAGGAGATCTAGAAACTTGAAGCGCCTATCTCGATAAAAGCGAGATATTTGCTCTTCTTAGTATTACCATAACGGGATAATACTAAGGATCAGGTACGGGTGATATAGATCTGACGAAGAAACTCTCTTACGTTGAAGTGCTCGATCACTCTTCACTCCGGCAGGGCTTCACCAATTCTCCAAAATTCCAGATCTGAAAAAAAGAGGCCTAAGGCTTGTATTTATAGGCATGAGGGGTTGCGGAGCGGTTAAAACCACTTAAAGGGCCCCAATATGCGCTGAGACACCCTAGGGGCGTCTTGGATTGGCCGAGACACCCTTGGGGTGTCTCGGCTTGGCCGAGACATCGTAGGTGCCTCAGTTCAGCTTTGAGACGTTTTCAATGCCTGTTTGACTGCTTCCGTTGTAAATTCTTCGTCTGAACTCGGATTTGAGTGATTCGAAGTGCGTTGTAAAGCCGATAAGGAGTTCTATCAGCTCCAATGGTTGGATTATCTATAGAATGAATGAGACACGAAGGGCATTGTTCCCTTTGTAAACATTGCGGGGCTCCCGATTAGCCCGCACCTTCGTCATTCCGGAATTCTGTCAGCTCACGTAGTTCGTCGATTCACTTCAAGCATTCACCGACGTCAATCGAACTCCTATGAACCGGATAGTGACGTTCATCATCGTTCCTTAACACTGAGCTGTTTGTGGAGACCTATAGGTAATTTTCGATGCCTACAATGAGGCAGTGCAAGCTAATGTTCTTCAGCTTCTACACATATGCAAAATGACCACGACCAGGTAGATTTTTTTCTTTCAATCAAATTCAAATAGGGTAATGGGCTTTGTTTGAAATCAGGTAGTAACTCTTTTTCCTTTGGATACCTTCATAATCAAAGAAGTGGTATGTAAGGTGACAAGTCTATAATCTCGCAATCTATAATTCAGCTCATGCAGGAAACTTTATAAAAAATCAAAGAAGTGAAAATATAATATTTTTATGCAGAATTTTTATAAAAGAGTGTGTTTTGATTCACCCAACAGTAAGAATCTAGGAGATAGGTCAAATAATTGGATCTTTTTACTGTTTTCCTACGGTTCTTATTTTTTTAATCTCTATTATTCATTTTGTGTAGATTTTAAGACCCTACATATCTCCAAATTATCATCAAATATCGTTGAAGATGAAGTTTTAGGAGACCAAGAGAAGGAGGACGAAGAAAGCTTAAATCAAGAGAATCAATCATTCTCTTGATTCCAAAAAAAATTATATGTTGTCTGTATAAGTTTATGATTCCTTATTTGTTATGCTTCTTATTGCAGAAATGGGGAAGTGATCATCTTGCTTTGGTTTGCGAATTCGCTTTTGTAGATGATGGCAGTGCAAGCTAATGTTCTTCAGCTTCTGCACATATGCAAAATGACCACGAGGTCCACGACCAGGTAGATTTTTTTTTCAATCAGTAATGCTTTCAAGTCAATGAGTACAATCAGTAATGCTTTCAAGTCAGGAATGCTTTCAAGTCAATGCTGATTTAGGGCCATTATTTTGTCATTATCATTCTCTAGCTACCTGTGTAATTTTATTGGTCGTGTATCTTCCCAGTTTCTGCATTTGTCAACAATCTATAATCTATTATGATTAACCTCCAGTGAGCTTCAGCTCATGAAATGATACTGTAATTACAATAAGCAGCACCTTTGTATGTTATACTTGCATGTGTTATGTCAAGACCAGTCCTGCGTGTAGTAAATCCATGAAAGAAAATCCTTCCAGCAAATGTCACTGAATCTCAAAGAATCACAGTTGGTTTGACATATAGCTGTATAGTTCAGAATTTCACAGATTCTAGGAATCAGATAGGATTCATTTTACTTGGTTGTTTATCGTTATTCTTATCCTTCCATTATAGGTTTTTTTTAGCCCATGAATTTAACATCCTATAAACTAAACAGCTTAAAGTAGCATTTGATCAAAAAATTAGCCAGAAGCTTCAAAATTAAAACTCTAATATTTAGATGTTATCCATGATATCTAAATGGATTTAAAAAAAAAACATGTAACTTTTTTTTAAAAAAATTCTCTACCCAACATCTCATAAAGTGAACAGATTGAATGCATATTGGACTAGGATGTGAAATTTCTGATTGAATCCTGATACATTGACCTCATTAAAAAATAAAAAAAAATAAAAAGTAATAAAAACCTTCATACCAAAATTTTCTCGTGTTAGATACCTAACTTGCTATTCAAAATAAAAAGTAATAAAAACCTTCATACCAAAATTTTCTCGTGTTAGATACCTAACTTGCTATTCAAACCCCTCCATTTTAATGTAAAACCTTCATACCAAAATTTTCTCGTGTTAGATACCTAACTTGCTATTCAAACCCCTCCATTTTAATGTCGCTTGCTGCACAGGTAAGAAATCATTTTATTATTTGCATGTCTGGTAACAATTTAACTCTACAAGTCAGGTAACAAATTTCATTATTTGCATTATATCTACTACTCCATAACTAAATCAGAATACTTTATTTTGATAACATGTTCAGTATTTACAGAAAATCTTTAGAAACCGTGCTTTGCACGGGGCTAAATACTAGTTACTATAAAAAGAGAATTATGACGTTAAAACTTTCAATTTTCTTTTTTATCCTCTCAAATTTTGATAATTCATACCATACCATTATATCTAATTAATCTTTCATTAAATAAATATAACCACTTATTAATTATGCACCCTATCACCTTCTTACATAATTATAATTATCAATAACATTTTAACTTATTAATTATGCACTTCCTCACTTTTCTAAATAACTATAATTATCAATTTCTAAATAACTATAATTATCAATAATAGTATAACTATTAATTGTTTAAATAAAATAATTTATGAAATAAGTATACACAATTATTAGTGGTAACCAATTAAATTATTTTATTTATGAATTATAATAAAATAATTAAAATAATAGTATAAATAGAATAATATAATACTAATACTATTAAGAATTAAACTACAATTCAATTAGCAATAAAATAAATAGAATAAATTTAGATTCTCATAAATAATGTAATTATTTTAATAATATCACGTAAATTACAAAATGCACTATTTATTTCATATTATATTATTAAAAAATAAATAATTTAATAATAATTTTAGAGTATTTTCTTAAAGATTATTACATGATACCGAATAAACTAAACTTGGTAATGAAAGATAACTAACATTTTCACAAAAAAATATTTAATATTAATAATAATGCTATAATTGTTAATGACAATATAATAAAATTTTATGAAATATTTATAGTACTAAATTATTTAAGAACATAATTAAAAAATTAAATTAGATAAATACTTTATAGTATATAGAAAGTATAATTATTTTAATAGTATTAGTTGAACTAATAATTATAAAATTAAATAAGGTAGATTACAGTAAACCCCCATGAACTTTTAGTATTTTGCAATAAGTAGACCCTATGAACTTTTGAAATCACGCTAAACCCCTAATAACTTTTACAAAAAGCCCCAATACCTTTTACATAAATTACCCCAGACCCTCAATAACTTTCAAAATGTATTTTTATGCCATTTTCTAGTTCTAATTTATAGGAGTTATCAGGAAAAATCAAAAGGTTATTGGGGATCTTCTTTGAAGCAGAAAAATCATTAAGGGTTTAGTGTAATTTTAAAAGTTCATATTGGCTAAAAAGTCATATGGGTTTAGTGTATTACCATATTAAATAATTATAATGAGAAATAACTATTACAATGTGTTGTACGTATCAAGCGTAACCATCTAAGGAATATTAGTAAAGAGCTAGCAAGATTAATGTATCTTAGTTAATTTAGAATAAAGTTAATAATTTTCAAGTTAGAGGGACATATTTAAGAGAACTTATAGAATTAACAGATTTATCTAAGAATAATTTTACATTTGGGGACTTATTTAAAAAAAGATTAACAATGGGCGATAATTATAAGAAAAACATTCAATTACGATAAATACATCATAATAATTAATTCATACATTTATTTTAAGCTAATCTTATTATACAATTTTATTTATTAACACATAGTTTTACTATTTAATAAAAAATTCAAAACTTAAAACATGTACGTTCACATACAAAGCACGTGCATTATACTAGTTTTCATATAAAAGCTCATCAAAAGCGTAATGAATCGTATGATTATAATAAATTTTTAAAATACGAGGTTTAGTGAATAATTTCATTTGTATCCATAAAATGTACTATTAATCAGGGATTTGTTAGTACAGCAAGACTAGTGGTTATCAGTGCTCGTGGGCTTCGTTAACATCGGCAATATAAATCGGGCCTGAAAGACACCCACACGTACTAAAGCTCATCAGTCTTGAGTAGGCCCATTGACACCCGAACCCTCAAACAATAGTACGTACGTAGACCCACAATGAGTTTTTATTATCTCTAAGGTTTTTTTTTTTTCTCAAACAAGGAAATCTTAATTAGGGGACTTGAGGAGATCTTGGTCAGGGACTCGTACGCCCTGAAGTGGACCACGAGTTTGAGCCCTCACGCCATCTAGTGGGTTTAATTCTACCCTTTCAGGAAAATGTCACCAATTGGGGCACAATTCAAAACCATCTCAATTCTAAGATCGCCTACTGAGTGTAAGAATACATGGGGCCGTTGAGCAAGTAGCATACGCATCTAATCATCCCTTCGGACCCTGCTGATGTATTCTGCCTAAATTTTGAATATCGCCAATTTCAACTCAAGCGCACAACAATTCATTGAACAATAATAGACCATTATAATTGAAAATGCCGCGACTTCTAAAATTCGAACGTAGCTATATAGCATCGTATCCTCTATGAATTGTATTTATCATCATTTTAGATCCTGAGATAAATCATTCATAGGGCATTGGATATGGTCATAATACGAAAACCGTTGGCTTTTTTCCATCAAACAATACCAGCAGCTGCGGAAAGAGGGCAACCATCTATCACAGGCAAACAAGAGAATATTATGATTAGTTTACAAACGTACAGCCACGTCATCCAAAATCCCAAACAACATGCAAAAGCAACTCTATCAACACTTGTTCATCATCATAAACTAGATGATCACACTTGTCCACTTAAATCATGCTGCGAGCCAAATTCCGTTACCTAACCACTTAGCTATTTTCCTCACATCACTCACCAAGTTCTCTATATATATCTACACGCATGCAATGTTATATTTCGTAGCATCATGTCTCTATCAATCACAATGAGGTTCCACGTTATTCTTATACTCTTTATAATCTCCTTATTTTCTATTGCTGGAGCTAAGGATCAATTGGCTGAGAGCAAGCATGAGGATGGGAGTGAGGTAACGGGGGGGGGGCCGGGCGGGGGGGGCGGGGCGGGGGCGGAGGGCCCACAGGCTATTGGTCCGCAGTTCATCGGGGAGCGGGCGTGGTGCAGCTATGAGGGAGCGGCAGGTGTGGCGTTATGGGCGGAGGGAGTGGTTCAGGGTTGGTGAGTAGGATTTGGTGGCGGTGCGGGCGGCGGCGCGGCGGCGGTGGGGCCGATGATCATGGCGTTGCCATGGATCGGCTGTTAGGTGATGTAGTGTTGTAGCGACTCTGGAACTGTCGACGCATGTTGTAGGTTATGTACTTTATGTATCTCTGGTCAAATAAAACGTTGTATGTAAGCTTTTATGTCGATATGTATCGATTTTCCTCTTTGGTATTTGATGTCCCAACACTTGCTGGGGCAGTAGTGAAATTAGAGCTTACCTCAGTAGGTTTTTATGGCCCAAATTAGAAGCACGCGCGACATTAACTTATTTTATTCCACTAGACCTGTTTAACTTGGAGTTGTCACGAAGACCCTGTATTTATGGGATATTGATTTTCTATGTTTAGATCAATAGCAAAACTCCAATCCTATACCGTGGGGGAAAAGCACAACTACTTAGCAATATTTGATTATATTATATTGTGTGAACTATGGATTGGCTATATGTGATTATATATTTTTTGGTGAACTTTGGGTTGACTCCCTGTGCTATGGCCTAATTGTGGATGGATCTGTGTAGGTCTATTGTTACCGATAGACCCAAAGCGAAAAGCTCCGCTCCCAGGAGGTCTATTTGTATTATAAAAAAAATAAAAATCTATTTGTATTATATAAAAATAAAAATAAAATTTTTATCTAGTTATCAGAGGGTGAAAGAGTTCAGAAAAATTCACTAAAGTTCTATTGCTACAGGTATTAGTTTGAAACCCCCCCCCCCCCCCCCCCCCAAAAAAAAAAAAAAAAGAAAAAGAAAAAGAAAAGAGAAAAAGATGGACCCAGTGCAAAAAACTTCCCTGTGAGGAAGTCTATATGTAATAAAGAAAAGTTCTAGTCGTCAGAGGGTAAAGGAGTTTACAAAACATCGGTAATGTTTTATCTGCAACAATAAGACTAGGGTGGCACTACAGGCACACCGCCAGTCACACCTTGGGGCACACACCCTCTCTCAGCTACAGTGCACGGGGCTAATTTTAGATTTTTTAAAAAAGTTAAAGTGGGCCCCGTGCACTGTAGCTGAGAGAGGGGGTGTGCCCCAAGGTGTGACTTGGGGTGTGTCTGTAGTGTTTTCCATAAGACTACATCCTTGAGGAGTTCTATCTGCAACGATAGGACTACAGTCTTGAGGAGATCTATCCGCAACTAGCTAATAATACAAATGGCATATCCGTAATTAACCTATAATTTTTGTTCTGAGTTTTGCAGGTTAATAAATAATTATCGAACTAACAATGTAAGCTAGATCTTACAAGCTACCAAACATACATGTTCGTGAGGGTTATGTTGTAACTAAACGTGATTAAATCATAGAGAATAAACATTAAGAGCGGAAGCTTATACCTGAATCCGATCCATTGCTTGGATTTAAATTAGGGTTTGGTGATCTTCTAATCTTAGGGTTACTCCCTTATGGATCTCTTTAGATGGGGATAAGAGAATGAGAGTGGCTAACCCTATATTAGGGCATATCCAACCCAGTACCAAAATGGTGCAAACAGTGCTTTTTTCGCACTGTTCATTCTCCAACCCAGCTCCATTTTCTGCGCCATTTTGGTGCAGTTGAACAGTGCTGCATCAAATATGGCGTTACACTATTCATCCGCCCCATTATTGTTCATTTTTTAAAAAAAATTAAATATTTATTTTTACCTCTTAATTAATATAGATAAATTGAAACAAACTGAGAATATTCTGAGAATATTCTTTTTTGGTGCAAAAAATGGTGCAATGGGTTGGAGATGTATTACTGTTTGATGTGACTTTTGCACCATTTTGATGTAAAATTTGCACCATTTTGGTGCAATGGGTTGGAGATGGTCTTAGGGACCATAACCCCATATATATATATATATAGGTGTTGTACATTTATAATTTGGCCCCTTATCAAATTATAATTACAACCTGGTATCTGTACATATAACCCCATGATTTATTTAAATACTCATTAACCCAAATTGACTGATCACTTTAAGTGGGTTATCCTTAAAGATAGCAATACACATTGATTAATCATATGTGCCCACAAATAGATTTAATTAGATTTAAATCCAATAATCTCCTACTTGGGCACCATATGATTCCTTAATTGTGTATAACCTTATGAGCTCAAAATTGCTATCACTGAAAAGGTATTTCCGAACAATCTCGCCCATTGACTATATCAGTATTGGATCAAAGCGGTCTTTATCATATTTATCGTGACTCGACCCATCAATGGTCACATATACCAATACAATCAAATGACATAGATCAATCATGGATGTGCAGCATGAAAATTACATACAATGTGATCAGTACATGTCTATTTTTAACTGGTCCTACCATAGACTTTAGTGAGGTCAACCTCAGCATTATGGAACAGAGTGTATGAACTGAAAACTTTATTCTGATCAGACAATATAACCTAAGATAAAGCACCACAATCACAAACTCCCACTAAATCATGATATCCTCAAATAATACCACACCCATATGAACAGTATGCTCATGAAAGACCTTAGGTGGTAATCCTTTAGTAAGAGAATCAACTATCATGGAGTTTATCCCAATGTGCTCTATGGATAACTGTCCACTCTATACCCTTTCTTTCACAACCAGGAACTTAATGTCAATATGTTTTGACTTAGTTGAGCCCATGTTGTTATTAGAATACATTACTACAGATTTATTATCACAATATAGTCTTAGTGATCGTTCAATATTTTCCAGAATGCGTAGTCCCATGATAAAATTTTGCCGTCATATTTCCTGATTGGATGCCTCATAGCAAGCTATAAATTCTGCTGCCATAATGGAGAAAACTACAAGTGTCTGTTTGACACTTTTTTATGATATAGCTCATCTTGCTAACATATAAATGTAGCCTAATGTAGACTTTCTGCTATCTTGGCATCCAGCAAAATCCGAATCAGAGTAACCAATGACCTCCACCTGATCTGATTTTCTGTATGTGAGCATATGATCTTTTGTTTTTCTGAAGATACCTCATAACCCTTTTGACTGCGATCCAATGATCCATACCAGGGTTGCTTAAGTATCTGTCTAACATCCTAACAATGTACGTAATATCCGGACGCGTACACACCTGATCATACATTAGACTTCCTACAGCCGAAACATAAGGAATCTTCTACATTTTCTAAATTTTAAGGTTTTCTGTAGGGCACTGATTGAGACTAAACTTGTCTCCTTTAGCCACAGGGGTGTCTCCTGGTCTGTAGTCTTGCATGCCAAACATTTTAAGTATTTTATCGATATAGCTCTTTTGTGATAATCCAAGAATACTTCGAGAGCGATCTCGATGTATTTGGATTCCTAATATAAAAGAGGCGTCCCCAGAATCTTTCATCTCAAAATTCTTTGATAGAATTCTCTTGGTTTCGTACAACATGCCTATATCATTAGTGGCAAGCAATATGTCATCGACATACAGAACCAGAAAACTATACTTACTCCCATTATACACAGTCATCAACAATGTTCATCTCAAAACCGAACGAGATAATTATTTGTTAAAACTTGTAATACCATTGACGAGGAGCTTGCTTGAGTCCATAGATAGATTTCCTTAATTTGAAAACCATATTCTTTGGGTCTCCTATCACAAAGTTTTCTGGTTGTACCATATAAATTATCTCATCAATATCGCCATTAAGAAATACAGTCTTAACATCCATCTGATGTAACTCAAAATCATAATGAGCAACAAGTGTCATGATTGTTCTAAAAGAGTCTTTCGATAAAACCGGAGAGAAAGTCTCTGTATAATCAATGCCTTCTTTTTTAGTAAAGCCTTTAGCTATAAGACATGCCTTATACCTCTCCACATTACCGTTTGCATCCCGTTTGATTTTAAAAATCCATTTACAACCAATTGGTTTTGCACCATCTGGTAATGGGACAAGTTCCCAAACTTTATTATCTTGTATAGACTTGTACTCTTCATTCATGACATCAATCCACTGTTGAGAATTATAACTTTTTAAGGCCTGAAGGAAGTTGATTGGATCATCTTCCAACATTCCATTACTTTCCTCATATTCTTGGAGAAATATAATATAATCATCCGGAATAGCATTTCTCCTTTTTCTCGTGGATCTCCTTAATAGCACTGGTTCTTGAGGTTGTTGAGTTTATTCTTCTGGAACAGTGAGTTGTTCAACATTGTCATTTTGTGGATTTACTTCTTGAGCAACAGCAGGTATAGGAACCTGAATATTATCAAAAGTAACTGTATGGATTGGATCTGAAGCCAATTCCTCATCAAAAGCAACGTCTTTAACCTTATTTCTCTCCTAAACTCAACATCCTTAAAGAATGTTGTTGTCCCCGTCTCAAAGATATTCCTGAGTGTGGGATCATAAAACTTATAGCCCCTAGAGCGTTCAGAATACCCAATAAAGTAGCTGCTAACTGTTTTGGAGTCCAATTTCTTTTCATTTGGCCTATAAGGCCTTGCCTCAGCTGGACATCCCCAAATATATAAGTGCTTTAAACTGGGCTTTCGACCAGTCCAAAACTCATAAGGTGTTTTAGCAACTGCTTTACTTGGTACTCTGTTCAGAATGTAAGCTGTTGTTTTTAGTACTTCTCCCCAGAGTGACTCTGGTAAAGAAGAATGAGCAATCATACTTTTTACCATATCCTTAAGAGTCATGTTTCGTCTTTCAGCTACACCATTCATGTTAGGTGAACCTGGCGTGGTGTACTGTGGAACGATACCGCATTCCTCTAGGTATCTAGCAAATGGTCCTGGACGTTGTTCACCTGAACCATCATATCTTCCGTAGTACTCACCACCACGATCAGATCTAACAGTTTTAATTCCTTTGTTGAGTTGATTCTCAACTTCAGTTTTATAGGCTTTGAACATATCTAGAGACTTAGATTTCTCATGAATGAGATATAGGTACCCATAACGTGAGTAATCGTCTATGAATGATATAAAATATTATTGACCATTCCAGGATGCCGTAGGGAATGACCCACAAATATCTGTATGTATCAAATCTAAGACTTTCAAAGATCTGTTGGCACCTAATCTCTTAACTTTGGTCTGTTTTCCCTTGATACATTCAACACATACGTTAAAATCCGAAAAATCAAGGGAATCCAAAATACCATCAGACACAAGTTACTCAACTCTACCTTTTGAGATATAACCCAAGCGCTTATGCCAAAATGTCGCTGAATTTTTCTTATTTAATTTACGCTTAGTACCACATGATTCCACATGTAAGGATTCATTATAAGAAGCAATTGTATCAAGCAAATATAGGTTGTCATAAGTACTCAAGTAACATGTTCCCATAATATTTGAATTAAAAGATAAACTGAATTGACTATTTTCGAATGAACAATGATAACCTGATTTGTTCCATAATATTTGAATTAAAAGATAAACTGAATTGACTATTTTCGAATGAACAATGATAACCTGATTTGTTCAATACAGAAACAGAAACCAAATTCCGTCTAAAAGACAGTATTACAAAAGTATCTTTTAAGTCCAAATAAGAACCAGTTCCTAATAACAACCTAAAATGCCCAATTGCTTTTACATCTACCGATTGATCGTCGCCCACAAATATGTGTCTTTCAACATCACTTGGCTTTCAATAGCTCAGGCAACCCTGCATAGAAATACTTATATGAGTAGTAGCATCAGAGTCTAACCACCAAGTATTGCTAGATACTGAAGCTAAATTAACTTTAGAACAAACCAAAGTAAGGAACGTACCCTTATTAGCACGTCAGGCGTGATATTTGGTACAATCCTTCTTTACGTGTCCAGGCTTGTAACAGAAGAAATAACCATGATTATCCTTATGTTGTTTCTTCTGAATTGGACCCTTAGCAGCTTCATTATCATTCTTTCTTTTCTTGCTCTTATCATTAGAGGCATATGCCAGATGAGCACTTTTTGTCTTATCTTACTTTAACCTGTCTTTTTCTTACACATAATATGAAATGAGCTCATTTAGAGTCCATTTCTCCTTTTGACAGTTATAACTGACCTTGAACTGACTGAACTGTGCAGGAAGAGACAACAAAACCAGATGCACCAATAACTCATCCCAAAGATTGAGTTTAAGTGTCTTAAGTTTTGAAGCAAAATGAGACATTTTCATAATGTACTCCTTGATATTTTCTTTGCCCTTATACTTCATCGAAATCAAGCAAGCTAAAAGCGTGCTTATTTCTACCTTATCGTTTTTCACAAAACGCTTCTTAATTTCGATAAGGAAATCTTTAGCCTTAGTAATCCCTTCGGATTCTATGCCCCTGAAGGCTTCCGGAATGCCGTGCTTAATGATCATAAGGCTCATGCGATTTGAACGCTCTCATTTCTCATACTCATTCTTTACATCAGGAGTGCTATCCGCATTGAGAGGTTGGGGTTATTCGGTTTTTAATGCAAGGTCTAGACCCATGCAGCTAAGAATAATTAATATGTTCTCTTTCCAAACCTTAAATTTAGTCCCATTTAGCATGGAAATTGAGTTGATGTTAGCAGAAATTATTGCAGCAGATGCATTAGCTGAAATAAACAAAAGATACTCACATTATTAACCGTAATTAGTAATCAATAAAATTCAAATAATGACAAATCTCATCTCAAGATATCTGACACAACATTAATATCAAGTCTTTGGACAATAATATTAATTGCAAGTGATACCTTGTTGCAATGATCAAACATTGACAATAACTCATGTCAAATAATGAAACTATCTTTGGATCGATTCATTATTCACATGTAAACCTTATAATTTTCACACGTTTAGTGTATGCAGTCTAAATAAATATTAACATTCCTTTGGGCCGATTAAATATTTACATGAAAATATACACACAACCATCTAACATCCCCATGAACAATTTACACAAGAGAGGTTACTTTGGCAACTTCTTGTTTCAATTAATCATTTGGAATAAGAGACAAAATTTAATACCTTAGTGTCATATTATTTAAATTAAATAATTGATTAACTATCAAATTTAATTCAAATCTATATACTATTACTAAAAGTTGTTACCCTTCAATTCGCCACTTGGCAAAAATGCTACTTGGCAAAAATGACTCATACCATTTTAAACAACACTTGGCAAACATATCAATTGCTATCTTCTTGGAAGTGCCACTTGTCAAGTTTCTACAAAAGTTCTCCATATTAAATTTGAAATCAAAAATAAAAAATAAAAAGTTCTCCTTGAGATTTGAACTAACTCTCACTGCCTTTTCAATTTTCCAAACAAGATGCTTTGTAAACTGTTTGAACGCTTCGTAATGTAATGACCGTAAAATTTTGATATTAGTTAAAATAAATTTATGGTATTTTAAAGTATTTAATTATGATTTTTTAAAAGAGTATTTGTATTTTTCTCGACTTTCTAGAATTTTTTATGATTTAAAGTCTAAATTTTATATTTATTTAAATGGTTTTTATATTTATAAATTAATTTAGTGCAATAAAATTTTTTGGGATTTATCCGTTGTGTTACCGATACTATTACGTATCATTTTGAATAATACGTGGTATTATTATTATTATTACGTATTTTTTGTATAATACGGTGTATATTTAACTACGTATTATATGTATAATTTCTTGTTACTATTGCGTATTATTGGTCGTATTAGTACAACTGGTTACGTTATTTATCGTGTAGATAATTATCACATAATTAATGATTTTAAATTATAAATAAAATCATATTTTATATAATATTTTGTTTAAATTGTACAATACGGGTATTTTTCGACAGTTTCATATCAACTGTTGTATTAGTCTAAAATGTACGTTTTTTCATTTGTAATAATTATTATTGTAATTAGTTTAAATTTTTAAGTACCCGAATTATTATTTTTAATATTTTCGGTTTAAAATACCTGAAGCCCATATTGAAAATAACCTGGGCCTTTTTCTTCCCGCGAGTTTAACCCTATCAGCTACAACCAACGCCGTTCTCTCTCCCGCATTTTTTTTCAAAAATAACAGCTGCCAGCGCCGCACCGTATTCGATTATTTTATTTATATTCTTTTTAATTTTTTTTATTTTTTTTTATCTATTTAAACGCCCAGCTCTCTCTCTTTCTCTTCGTACTTCTCTTCTCTCTCTCTCTCTCACTCGTACATTCTCTCTCTTCTTTTTCTTTCTCTTCTATCGAGCTCGAGCTTCGAGCTCCTCGTCGCCGCCTTCGCCGCTGAGCGACCGCCGCCCCGCTCCGACCCGCCTTCGCCTGCCTGAACCGCCGTCCGTCCTCGTCGTCACAGAACCTCCCCGAACGCCCCGACGAACAACCCCGCTCCGCTGGCTCCGACGAACGACCGCTGAGCCCCTCGACCTCGCTCCCGCCTCCTCCTCCGCCCGCCTGCTCCTACTCCAGATCCGACCCAGCCGCCGCCACCCAGCCGGGAGCTCGCTCTGGCGCGTCCAGCTTCCTGTCGCCGCCCCGACAGCCACCTGAAGCGCTCCCCCTGCCCCGTCAGCCCCTTGAACCACCTCCAGCAAGTCCTCTTCCTCCTCCGTGACGCCGCCTTCGCCGTCGCGAACTACAAGACCGTCGCTGTCGCTGTCGTATGCCTCCGTCACAGGTCCTCCCCTCGTCGTCGACGAGCGTCGCCCGCAGATCCCGCACCCCCTCGTCGGAGTTCCCCGACATCGCCCGCACCACTTACGTCAGATCTGACCCGGTACTCGCCCTGTCGACGTCGAATCGTTTCGACAAAAGTTCCCGAGGCAAGATTCCCATTTCTTGCTCAGTAAATTACAAATTTATCATAAATTAATTATGCATAATATCTCGTCCCTCGACAATTATCTTATAGGAACTGTCGTGTGACATATTGGACCGAAGAACTATAACGTTAGAACTGTATTGAACGAAATGGACTGTGGACAATTAACATATGACCATTCATATTGTTAATACATATACGTGATGACTTGCACGGATTTATTTGAACGAATGATACTAAAATAATATTTGATAATAGATACTGTAAGATAAAATAAGCATAAATTATTTTAGACAGTTTATGATTTTTTAGATTTAATTGATAAAATAATCATTTTAAATAATTATAATAAATTATTTTTGTGAAAAAATTATTTTAGAGTAATTTAATAAAACAATAGATTTATTGACAAAAAGAATTATCTTTTAGAATAATTATATTTTAAAAGAATTTATTTTTAGAATAGTATCAATTTAGAATCAATTTCATAATTTAAGAAACTTTTATAAATAGAAATTATTCTAGAACATTTATAAATATTTTTAAGGATTTATTTTATAAAAGAATTATTTAGAAATTTATATATAATTTTTAAGGATTTATTTTAGAAAAGGGATTATTATGAATTTTTCATAATTTATGTTTCTTAATTTTAATCTATGTGATATGTTTTATGATCTTGCTGTAATGATATTAGTTGTAGTTTATTACTCTTTGTTATGCATTGAGAACTGTCAGAAAACCATGACTAGTGTGGCTTAGTTGTGTTCCGGTTTAAGACTTAGAAACTTGTGTAATAAGTTAGCTTTAGAAAAAGAGAGTTGGGATGGGGAAGTTAGTGTTCATGTGATCGGATAAGACTGTTGATGTATCTTTCCAGGGCTCGACACGTGAATTCGTAGTAGTCACTGGGGTTGGTTTGTTGGGCTAAAGTGAATTTCGTGCTAGACACTTTTATGTCACGTTGATTTGATGTAGTCACCCGAGTTCTGCTTTGAGTCGGACCAGCGCCGAAATCGGATTGCCGGTGTAGTCCTCTGACCGATTCGTGTGTAGCCGGTATTGGGATGCGGTCAGGGGATTTGTGAACAGCCCAGTTATCCGATGACATGAGCGTTGACTCTGTGTGAAGATGTGACCAGTGGACCTGTTATAACAATGGCTAGTAGTATAGCCTCATTACTTGGGATGATTAGTTGTTCCTAGCCTGGCCAGAGGACTCGTTACCCGATCGATTTATGATTCTTTCTGATTATTATTTATGTGGCTGGATTTCATTTAGATTATTTACTATTATTATTTATTATTGTTCTTGCATTGCGTTGTTCGACGTTTCTACTTCCTTGTGGGATTTGCGTACGTTATGTCACGCTGACCGTACACCTGTTTCTTGGGTGTACGTCAGATTTGAGGACGGACAGGTCTCAGTATGATGATGCATTAGGAGCAGGAGTATGCCCAGCCGGAGTGTCTTCCAGGGTGGGAACAGCGGAGAACAAACGGAAGCTTAACCTTCTTCTTTTACGTAATCACTGAATGGATCACTATAATTACTTATGTAGTACCTTACCCCTTGTAGTCTTTCGATGGACTTAGTTATTTTTGCAGTACTTCCTTCTATATTTTGTCGGACTATGTATTTTCTATTTTAGTTGCGTTACTGTTTTGTAATATGGGATGTTTGACCCAAACTTGTGTCTCGGATGTTATTTCAGTTGTGATATGCTATATTTTCTGGTCTGTCTGTTGTTTATTAATTCTCGCTCACTAGTATCGGGGACCTGTGGCCTTCGTTTGTATCTGTGACGCTTTAGTATTAGATGAGAAGACGGAGGTCTAGACTTATCTCTTCTCAGTTTAATACGTCGCGGGCTTTGTTCACTGTGCGATCCCAGGTATTGGAAGCCGCGGGCGTGACAGGTTTTAGTGGTGCGCCATGGATCCCAGTCCGGTCACGATCGCCGATTTCCTACCAGTGAGACTATAATGGAATAATTAGACGCATATCATATTTCATCCGTAAGACTATACTTAGCCCTTATCCCAGTATCGTGACCAATGCCATGTTCCGTCCTACCTTACCCAATGTCGATTCTTGATCTGTGACTGATTTTTCCTGCAATAATTTGATCTCGTTGCCTTCCCTTCAAACCTGGTGGGTACTCGCGAAGCAAGTGGTAACCCATCTGTAGTGATGTCCCTCCGCCCCGAAGTGCGACCCACGCCAACTTTTGCACAATGATTCAGGCACTGCGCGACGAATCAACAGCATTTGGTCGGGAACTTGCAGCGGAGCCTCACCAGCTCTCCCCTCGTTACAGACCTGAGTGTTAGGGGAGTTTCGGTATATGGGACCACTTCTTTCTCGGTGCCGAATGATCTCTAGACAGCCAGAAGAGTTCTCTGAAGTTTACGAGACTATCGCTGTACCCGGTGTGACCCGCATTGCTCCTGATAAGCGTGGGTGGACCTTATGCATGTCCAGCTCACAGATACAGCTCGCAATTGGTGGGTGCTGGAAGAAGCAACTTGGAGATGGCCCGATTCTGTGGAGAGAACATTCAGCGATCGCTTCAAATAGGAGAGTATTTCTTCTCAAATCGGGCCGAGATGAGCTCCTGGTAAATTTGTCGAGGCTCAAGGCAAAGGGGTCGAATCAAGTCGGACGAAGTTATGGAGGCTCAGTATTTTTCCTTGCAGCCGTAGTATGGCCCCACACTGGTCACAGACCCAACTATCGGAGGGGCACCAGTTCCAGAAAAAGCGCTCAGACAGCTATATCAGATTGGCTTTGGCTGGTTAGGGCTTTCATCGCACTCCGACGCAACGTATCTGATGCTGCAGCACAGTTGAGATGATGCAGAATGCGGTGCGAGAAGACCAGAGTTCACACTTGAATCAGAGTAGGAATTTCACACCAACGGCTCCGACCGAACGCTGATGTCGGCTGCGTCCCATACCGGACAACGAGGCGCAGCAGAACCCGCCAGCAACCAGCACGCGCGCGAGGCGATTCTCAGCGTCAGCCATTTCATCAGAGCACCCATTATCAGCCGCAAGGAGTGCCAGACCTGACGCGGCCAGCCTTCCGTGAGGTGTTCCTGATTGTAGCTTACCTCCTGG
>NC_033796.1:24619842-24626848 GCF_001876935.1 Asparagus officinalis
TAGGGTTAGGATTTTTGTTTATGGCTGGTATTTTAGAGGAAGAGAGAGAGAGATATGCATCTGATTTGGGGGTTGGTTTGGGAAAGAAATCAAAAGCATGGGAAGTGATTAGGGGGTTGATTGGGGAGTAAATTAGGGGAAAAATATGGAAGGAATTTAAATTCAAATTAGAGGAAAATAAGAGAGGGAAAATTCGAAATTTCCACATAATATTTTGAATTATATTAATAATCAATAATCAACCAAAAATCTTTAAGAAGGAAAGCCAGCTGTTGAGTGAATGATTGAGGGAGAGGACGCATGAAATTAAGAATGAGAGAGAGAATCACGTGAGAGAAAATAGGAAATAGTTAAATGATGATTAGAGAATTGATTGAGTAAAAATTTGGAAGGAATTCAAATTCAAATGAGAAAATAAGAGAGGGAAAAATTCGAAAATCTCAACTAATATTCTGAATTATTTTAATAATTAATAATCAACCAAAAATCTTTTTTTAATATTTATATACTACTGTACTATACTCAAGTTTACATTAATAATAACAAGGTCATTAATAATATTAATCACCAAATGATTATATATAAAAATCACTAAACCATAAAGTAATATTTAGCAGAATTAAAATACAAGACTATATATTTTATTATTTATTTATTTTAAAAACTTAGAAAATTCCAGAAATTAGGAAAAGTATTAATAAAATAAAATATAATATTTTAAATACTAGAAAATTTTATTTAAAATACGTTTTAAAATTTACGGTTGTTACAGTTGAGCTTGTTCTTCTGGAACAGGGAGTTGTTCAACATTGTCATCTTGAGGTTCCGGATTTACTTCTTGAGCAACAACAGGTATAGAAACCTGAATATTGTCAAAAGTAACTGTATGGGTTGGATCTGAAGCTAATTCCTCCTCAAAGGCAATGTCTCTAACCTTATTTCTCCCCCCAAACTCAACATCCTTAAAGAATGTTGTTGTTCCCGTCTCAAAAATATTCCTTATAGTGGGATCATAAAACTTATAGCCCCTAGAGCGTTCAGGGTACCCAATAAAGTAGCTACTAACTGTTTTGGAGTCTAATTTCTTTTTATTTGGCCTATAAGGCCTTGCCTCAGCTGGACATCCCCAAATATGTAAATGTTTTAAACTGGGCTTTCGACCAGTCCAAAGCTCATAAGGTGTTTTAGCAACTACTTTACTTGGTACTCTATTCAGAATGTAAGCTGCTGTCTTAAGTGCTTCTCCCCAGAGAGACTCTGGTAAAGAAGAATGACCAATCATACTTCTTACCATATCCTTAAGAGTCCTGTTTCGTCTTTCAGCTACACCATTCATGCTAGGTTAACCCGGCATAGTGTACTGTGGGACGATACCGCATTCCTCTAGGTATCTAGCAAATGGTCCTGGACGTTGTTCACCTGAACCATCATATCTACCGTAGTACTCACCACCACGATCAGATCTGACGGTTTTAATTCTTCTGTTGAGTTGATTCTCAACTTCAGCTTTATAGGCTTTGAACATGTCCAGAGACTCAGATTTTTTATGAATAAGATATAGGTACCCATAATGTGAGTAATCGACTATGAATGATATAAAATATTATTGACCATTCCAGGATTCCGTAGGGAATGACCCACAAATATCCGTATGTATCAATTCTAAGACATCCGAAGATCTGTTGGCACCTAATCTCTTCACTTTGGTCTGTTTTCCCTTGATACATTCAACACATACGTCGAAGTCCGAAAAATCAAGGGAATCCAAAATGCCATCAGACACAAGACGCTCAACTCTACCTTTTGAGATATGACCTAAGCGCTTATGCCATAATGTCGCCGAATTTTCCTTATTTAATTTACGCTTAGTACCACGTGATTCCACATGTAAGGATTCATTATAAGAAGCAATTGTATCGAGCAAATATAGGTTATCATAAGTACTTAAGTAACCAGTTCCCACAACATTTGAATTAAAAGATAAACTGAATTGATTATTTCCAAATGAACAAGAATAACCTGATTTGTCCAATACAGAAACTAAAATCAAATTCCGTCTAAAAGACCTGAAATCAAATTCCGTCTAAAAGACGGTACTACAAAAGTATCTTTTAAATCCAAATAATAACCAGTTCCTAACAACAACCTAAAGTGCCCAATTGCTTCCACATCTACCGATTGTCCGTCGCCCACAAAGATGTGTCTTTCAACATCACTTGGCTTTCGGTAGCTCAGGCAACCCTGCATAGAAACACTTATGTGAGTAGTAGCACCAGAGTCTAACCACCAAGTGTTTTTAGGTACTGAAGCTAAATTAATCTCAGAACAGACCAAAGTAAGGAACGCACCCTTATTAGCACGCTAGGCGTGATATTTGGTACAATCATTCTTTACGTGTCCGGGCTTGTTACAGAAAAAACAACCCTCATTCTTCCTTTTCTTGCCCTTATCCTTAGAGGCATAGGCCAAATGAGCACTTTCTGTCTTATCTTGCTTCAACCTGTCTTCTTCTTGCACACAGTATGAAATAAGCTCATTTAGAGTCCATTTCTCCTTTTGGCAGTTATAACTGACCTTAAACTGATTGAACTGTGCAGGAAGAGATAACAAAACTAGATGCACTAATAACTCGTCACAAAGATCGAGTTTAAGTGCCTTAAGCTTTGAAGCAATATGAGACATTTCCATAATGTACTCCCTGATATTTTCTTTGCCTTTATACTTCATTGAAATCAAGCGAGCTAAAATTGTGCTTGTTTCTACCTTATCGTTTTTCGCAAAACGCTTCTCAATTTCGGCAAGGAAATCTTTAGCCTTAGTAATCCCTTCGGATTCTATGCCCCTGAAGGCTTCCGGAACGCCGCGCTTAATGATCATAAGACTCATGCGATTTGAACGGTCCCACTTCTCATACTCCTTCTTTTCATCAGGAGTGCTATCCGCATTGAGAGGTTGAGGTTGTTGAGTTCTTAATGCAAGGTCTAGATCCATGCAGCCAAGAACAAATAATATGTTCTCTTTCCAAACCTTGAAGTTTGTCCCATTTAGCATGGGAATTGAGTTGATGTTAGCAGAAATTGTTGCAGCAGATGCATTAGCTGAAATAAAACAAAAATGCTCACATCAATAACCATAATCAATAAAATTCAAATAATGACAATCCCCATCCAAGATACCGGCACAACATTAATATCAAGTCTTTGGACAGTAATATTAACTTGTAAGTGATACCTTGTTGCAATGATCAAACATTGACAATAACTCATGTCAAATAATGAAACTATCTTTGGATCGATTCATTATTCACATGTAAACCTTATAATTGTCACACGCTTATCATCGCAGATGTGTATACAGTCTAAATAAATATTAACCTTCCTTTGGGCCGATTAAATATTTACACGAAAGCATACACACAAACATCTCACATTCCTCATGAACAATCTACACAAGAGAGGTTACTTTGGCAACTTCTTGTTTCAATTAATCAATTGGAGTGAGAGACAACCTTAATACCTTAGTGTCATAATATTTGAATTAAATAATTGATTAAAAACCGAATTAGATTTAAATTAAAAAATTTAAATCAACTGAATTTCCAAAAACTTAATTGGGGTCTCACAGCTTAATTAGGGCCCATAACTTAATTGAATAAATTAAGTATACCAAAGTGGACCCATGAAAAGCCGAGGCTTAACCATAATGAACACGAAGTTCCCTTAACTTCGAACGCGAGGTTCGACTGTATTGAGTACGAGACTCACTTAAGCACGAACGCGAGGTTCGTCTGAAAATGAACGAACGCGAGGTTCGTTTGATAAAAGAACGCGAGGTTCAACTTGGGAACGAACGCGAGGTTCGTTTAAAAATGAACACGAGGTTCGTCTGAAGTTCGAACGCGAAGTTCGTCTGAAGTACGAACGCGAGGTTCGTCTGAAGTTCGAACGCGAGGCTCGACTGAAGCACGAACGCGAGGTTCGTCTGAAGTACGAACGCGAGGTTCGTCTGAAGTTCGAACGCGAGGTTCGTCTGAAGTACGAACGCGAGGTTCGTCTGAAGTACGAACGCGAGGTTCGTCTGAAGTACGAACGCGAGGTTCGTCTGAAGTACGAACGCGAGGTTCGTCTGAAGTACGAACGCGAGGTTCGTCTGAAGTACGAACGCGAGGTTCGTCTGAAGTACGAACGCGAGGTTCGTCTGAAGTACGAACGCGAGGTTCGTCTGAAGTACGAACGCGAGGTTCGTCTGAAGTACGAACGCGAGGTTCGTCTGAAGTACGAACGCGAGGTTCGCCTGAAGTACGAACGCGAGGTTCGTCTGAAGTACGAACGCGAGGTTCGTCTGAAGTACGAACGCGAGGTTCGTCTGAAGTACGAACGCGAGGTTCGTCTAAAGTACGAACGCGAGGTTCGTCTAGTTGAACGCGAGGTTCACCTTAGAACGAACGCGAGGTTCGTTAAAATTGAGCTTGACGCTCACCTGAGTTGAACGCGAGGTTCACCTTAGAACGAACGCGAGGTTCGTTGAGCGCGAAGCTCGGTTAAAATTGAACGAACGCGAGGTTCGTTTGAGGTAACCACCTCCTTAATTTTCGCCATGAACCCTTAGGGTTTCAAATTGAAACCGCCGCCGACAAACCCAAAAAACCTTTGATTTTTATTTTCAAAACAGATCCAGAATTGGAAAAAATTGAAGGAAAAATCAAAGAAAAATCCAAAAAATTCCCAAAAGTTACTGTTCATCCAAAAACTTTTCGTTACTGTTCATCCGAACCCAAAAAATTTTGGACAATGGCTTTTTTAAGCCTATGCAGACAATCTTTCGATATCTTCATCTTTAGAAGGTAAATTACCATAACAGTAAGGCACGACAAATTATTTTCACTCGATTTAAAAATGTTGTTTTCACAAGGTGCAATATTACAATAGTAATGTAAGTCCCTTAGGGGGGGTTAGTCACCTAGAACTTAAAATTAAAACTGGGATAATCTGTGGGATAAAATTTTAAGGTGTTAGTCACATAGAACTAAACCTAGAACAAAATTTTAAGGTGTTAGTCACATAGAACTAAACCTAGAACAAAATTTTAAGGTGTTAGTCACATAGAACTAAACCTAGAACAAAATTTTAAGGTGTTAGTCACATAGAACTAAACCTAGAACAAAATTTTAAGGTGTTAGTCACATAGAACTAAAACTAGAATAAAATTTTACAGTGTTAGTCAAGCAGAACTTTAACAAAACTAGAATTGGGATAATTGTACAAAATTATCCCACTTTTTTTATTTTTCTATAAAAAAATAAGAGTTCTAGTTTCTCAAATTATTCCAAGTTTTAGCTTGGAACTATGTGGTAAAAAACTAGAACTCGTATTTATTTTGTTATTTTTTATTTTTTTTCTTTACTTATTTCCTATTATGGTTATCACCATCATTAGACCATCATAATAATAATAATTGTCAATATCTTATAGTCTAACCAAAAGTTATTTAATAGTAACGAACATTCTTGTAAGCAATTATCAATTAATAATAGTAAGTTTAAAATACATAAATAGTATTTATATCTTCAAAATGCATAAATATATACTTCATGATTATAAAAATTTATCACATGTTATTTTATCAAAATATCCTGCTTCATAAAATTGTTCCTAGTTATCCCACTAAAATATCCCACTAGCGAAATATTATTCCACTTTAACAATTATCCCATTTTGCATGAAAATGTCTCAATTGACTAACACCCCCTTACCCTTAATTAATTATGTTTAGTTTTTTAATTTTATAGATTAGGATTTAATTAAATATGTAGTTTATTTATAAATGAATAAATAATTAATATTAATAACTACAAAATAATTAATTAATTAATTTAAATTAAGAGATTATATTATATAATCATTAAATTAATTAATCATATTAAAATTTAACAAATAATTAATTTAGATAATAATTAATTTATATAAATTGTGTTAAAAGTTAAATATTATTTTAAATTTAATTCATATTATTTTTATATTAATTTAATTTAAAAATACTAGAAAAAACAACCTATAATTGATAAAAAATATTAATAAAAAGTTATAATAAAAAATTATAAGGGCTACATTTTAAAAAATATTAATCAAATTAAATTAACTATACATTAACTTAATTATATTATTTTAAATTAACTATACATTAACTAAATTTAATTAACTATAAATTAACTCTAAAATAAAATATATTAATATAAAATTATAAGGGAAATATATTAATATAAAATTATAAGGGAAATGTTAAGGGACTTTAACCTTCCTCTTAATTTAGGGAGGAAGTTAAGGGACTTGGAGGTGAAGGGAAAAAAATCTGGTCCCTTGGAGCCAATCCCCCTTAAATGTCCCCTAATTTAGTTAAGGGGTCAGATTTTTCCAACCCCTTGGAGATGCTCTAACATGCCCCCGCGGAGAGAGAATATTTTTTATGGGTGGAAACATTGACTCACACAATAGTGTTAAATTTTGGAAAAATCAGCTTTAATTTCGTAGCAAGTGGGATTTTAATATGTTTTGTTCTGATACCATCTTAAAATTCCTATAACCATTACATTAAAACTCGGAAATTGTGGTAAGGATTAAGATTATTATCTTATATATTCTAACAAGGTTAAATTGAATTCTTGCATATTTTGAGTTAGTTCCAACTCTTGTGCCAAATTATAGCTTAATAATTCAGTTGCAATTAATATAGCTGGAAGTAATTTAGAAAAACTGAATGTGATTTTGGGAGCAATCCCTTCTGCGGGTAAGATGAAATGCATGTAAAAGGTAAAAAATACAATATTAAATCAATTAACTATTGGGGAATCTATTTCATCGAGTGAAATTGGATAATATGTTAAAGTATTTATCTTTCTGATATTTTCAATACCGTATCAAATTTGATCGATTAACTATTGGGGAATCTATTTTATCGAGTGAAATTGGATAACATGTTAAAGTATCTATTTTTCTAATATTTTCAATAC
>NC_033796.1:24627848-24632591 GCF_001876935.1 Asparagus officinalis
TCTAGAGAGAGAGAATGTGTATTATAGTCTTTACCTATGTAAAATTCTTGGGCTTTGTGTTTTGGAGGCTTCTTACGAATTTGGGTTTTTTAAGAACGTTGAAAAAGTCTTGGGGGGCGGGAAGCATGTTTTCATTGGTTTTGGGGGCTAGAAGCATTTTCCCCTTAAAAAAATTTAAAAACTAATGTGGCATCATCAGGTTAGATGATTTTAAATCACAAACTATAGACTATTTTAATTATGGTTAGAAACACTTTATTAGCAATAATCTAATTTCCTATAGAGAGCCTCTATAGGAATATATATTTCCCCCCTTTTTGGGGAGTGATTCAACAATTTAGAGAGAGCTATATGGTTGAGAGGAAATAGAGTTGCAATAATAAATGCTACAATCAAATTTACATTTTTAACATTAGGTTAGTCAAATTAGTTGAGAACATTTTGTTAAAAAAATATTGCAACTTTTGTTGGAGTACACATCCCCCTCATAATGCCACACATGCAAGCAGAGCATCTAAGCCGCACATGAGATTAATGAGGGGTATTTTTTGTATTTCATGCCCCTATGCAACTCAGACGCCTTGCTCGCATGCGGTGTGCTCTGAGGAGATGTGTAGTGCATTTGTTGACGTTAATTTGACTGCAATAAATGCTAACACATTCTTTCATTAATTAAAAAATTAAAAATTAATGTCACATCATCAAGTTAGTTGATTTTAAATTATAAACTGCAGACCACTTTAATTATAGATAACAGACACTTTACTAGCAATAAAAATACATCTTTTACAATAAAAGTGCAAATATTAAAACTTTTTGCAATAAGTCAAGCATTCGATTTGAAGTTGTATGAGCATCTCAAAAGGGCCGAAAAAATCTAACCCCTTAGCTAAATAAGGGGATATTTAAGGGGGATTGGCTCCAAGGGACCGGATTTTTCCCCTTCACCCCCAAGTTCCTTAACTTACTCCCTAAATTAAGGGGAAGGTTAAATCCCTTAACCTTCCCCTTATAATTTTATATTAATATATTTTATTTTAGAGTTAATTTATAGTTAATTAATTATAATTTTATATTAATATATTTTATTTTAGAGTTAATTTATAGTTAATTAAATTTAGTTAATGTATAGTTAATTTAAAATAATATAATTAAGTTAATGTATAGTTAATTTAATTTGATTAATATTTTTTAAAATGTAGCCCTTATAATTTTTTATTATAACTTTTTATTAATATTTTTTATCAATTATAGGTTGTTTTTCCTAGTATTTTTAAATTAAATTAATATAAAAATAATATGAATTAAATTTAAAATAATATTTAACTTTTAACACAATTTATATAAATTAATTATTATCTAAATTAATTATTTGTTAAATTTTAATATGATTAATTAATTTAATGATTATATAATATAATCTCTTAATTTAAATTAATTAATTAATTATTTTGTAGTTATTAATATTTAATCATTTATTCATTTATAAATAAACTACATATTTAATTAAATCCTAATCTATAAAATTAAAAAACTAAACATAATTAATTAAGGGTAAGGGGGTGTTAGTCAATTGAGACATTTTCATGCAAAATGGGATAATTGTTAAAGTGGAATAATATTTCGCTAGTGGGATATTTTAGTGGGATAACTAGGAACAATTTTATGAAGCAGGATATTTTGATAAAATAACATGTGATAAATTTTTATAATCATGAAGTATATATTTATGCATTTTGAAGATATAAATACTATTTATGTATTTTAAACTTACTATTATTAATTGATAATTGCTTACAAGAATGTTCGTTACTATTAAATAACTTTTGGTTAGACTATAAGATATTGACAATTATTATTATTATGATGGTTTAATGATGGTGATAACCATAATAGGAAATAAGTAAAGAAAAAAAAATAAAAAATAACAAAATAAATACGAGTTCTAGTTTTTTACCACATAGTTCCAAGCTAAAACTTGGAATAATTTGAGAGACTAGAACTCTCATTTTTGTATAGAAAAATAAAAAAATTGGGATAATTTTGTACAATTATCCCAATTCTAGTTTTGTTAAAGTTCTGCTTGACTAACACTGTAAAATTTTATTCTAGTTTTAGTTCTATGTGACTAACACCATAAAATTTTGTTCTAGGTTTAGTTCTATGTGACTAACACCTTAAAATTTTATCCCACAGATTATCCCAGTTTTAATTTTAAGTTCTAGGTGACTAACCCCCCCTAAGGGACTTTTAAGGGTGAACCATTGGAGGAGTTGGAGGAGAACTAACCCCTCCCTTAAAGTTCCCCCTTAATTAGGGGACATCCAAGGGATCTCTTGGAGGTGCTCTTAGTATATATAAAAGTAACGGTTAGGGACTTTAGGCAACCTGAAAATTCTTGAAAGAGACCATCAATTCAGATATACGCTCTACAATTTTGCTTCTGAAAAGAAGAAGAAATAAGTGGAGTTAAATCAGTACCAGGCTTTTTGTAAATATAGCATAGATATGCAAGTTGCGAAAGTTTGTACCAGGAAAAAAACACCGTACAGCAGTGTTTTTTCAACTTGCATATCATCAGTACTTAAGTGTACTGTTGGATTTAATCTAATAAATCTATTTGTGGGCACATATGATTAATCAATGTGTATTGCTATCTTTCAGGATAACCCACTAAAGTGATCAATTAATTTGGGTTAATTGGGTATTTAAATAAGTCATGAGGTTATATGTGCAGATACTAAAGTGATCAATTAATTTGGGTTAATTGGGTATTTAAATAAGTCATGAGGTTATATGTGCAGATACCATGTTGTAATTGTAATTTGTTGAGGGGCCAAATTATAAATGTACAACATCTATAAATAAGGAGTTATGGTCCCTAACCTAGGGTTACACTCTCTAATTCTCTACACCCCCATCTAGTAAGAGAAATTCGGATTTAGAGAAACCCTAAGGTTAGAAGATCAAAACCCATCTCAAGTTCAAGCAATGGATTCAGGTATAAGCTTCCGCTCCTTTATTATTCTTGTTAATCTCTTCGAATTAATCATGGCTATATGGTTTTAGATCTCAAGTTTTATGATTCAGATCTAACAAGTGGTATCAGAGCCACCTTGATTAATTCTTAGGGATTTAAGTTTTATTGGGTTTTCTGATCTTAAATCTCTGGTTAAAGATTCAGTTTTGTTTTTCGGATGAACAGTAAATTTTTTGTTCGGATGAACAGTAACGAAAATTTTTTGGATGAACAATAAAGTTTTTTGTTCGGATAAACAGTAACAAATTTTTTTTTGGATGAACAGTAACTGAAAAATCGCCGGTGAACATTAACTTTTTGGAATTTTTTGGATTTTTCGGCGGTTTTTTCTTGGATCTGGATCAAGAAAACTCTTTTTTCGATTCTAGATCTGTTTTTTTGATTTAATGGCGGCGGTTTTAGTTTGAAACCCTAAGGGTTCGTACGTGAAACATGGCGAACATTAAGGAGATGGTTACCTCAAATTTTGGCGAAGCGGTAAGCTTCAAACGAACCTCGCGTTCGTTCAATTTTAACCGAACTTCCCGTTCAAATGAACTTCGCATTCGTTCTCAAGTGAGCCTCGCGCTCAACGAACTTCGCGTTCGTTCTAATGTGAGCCTCGCGCTCAGTTCTAAGGCGAACCTCGCATTCGTGCTTCAGTCGAACCTCGCATTCGAGCTTCAGTCGAACCTCACGTTCGTGCTTCAGTCGAACCTCGTGTTCGAGCTTCAGTTGAACCTCGCGTTCGTGCTTCAGTCGAACCTCGCGTTCGTGCTTCAGTCGAACCTCGCGTTCGAGCTTCGGTCGAACCTCGCGTTTGTGCTTCAGTCGAACCTCGCGTTCGAGCTTCAGTCGAACCTCGCGTTCGTACTTCCGTCGAACCTCGCGTTCGTACTTCAGTCGAACCTCGCGTTCATTTTTTTTTAACGAACCTCACGTTCGTTCTCAAGTTGAACCTCGCGTTCATTTTTCAAACGAACCTCACGTTCGTTCTCAGACGAACCTCGCGTTCGTGCTTAAGTGAGTCTCGTACTCAATACAGTCGAACCTCGCGTTCGAAGTTAAGCGAACTTCGTGTTCACTATGGTTAAGCCTCAGCTTTTCATGGGTCCACTTTGGTATTCTTAATTTATTCAATTAAGTTATGGGTGCTAATTAAGCTGTGAGACCCCAATTAAGTTTTTGGAAATTCAGTTGATTTAAATTAAAACTTTTTAATTTAAATATAATTTGGTTTTTTAATCAATTATTTAATTCAAATAATATGACACTAAGGAATTAAGGTTGTCTCTCACTCCAATTGATTAATTGAAACAAGAAGTTGCCAAAGTAACCTCTCTTGTGTAGATTGTTCATGAGGAATGTGAGATGTTTGTGTGTATGCTTTCGTGTAAATATTTAATCGGCCCAAAGGAAGGTTAATATTTATTTAGACTGTATACACATCTGCGATGATAAGCGTGTGACAATTATAAGGTTTACATGTGAATAATGAATCGATCCAAAGATAGTTTCATTATTTGACATGAGTTATTGTCAATGTTTGATCATTGCAACAAGGTATTACTTACAAGTTAATATTACTGTCCAAAGACTTGATATTAATGTTGTGCCCGATATCTTGGATGGGGATTGTCATTATTTGAAATTTTTTGATTATGGTTATTGATGTGAGCATTTTTGTTTTATTTCAGCTAATGCATCTGCTGCAACAATTTCTG
>NC_033796.1:24633591-24634596 GCF_001876935.1 Asparagus officinalis
GTTACTATGCATACCTATTATATGATTCATACACACATCATATACAGTCATGAAATAGGAGCAAACATACATGCATCATATACACTGGCTGGACTACTGATGTATGTGTTTGTTTATTAGTTATTTCCTGGCGTAATGTGTTATTCACAGGAGTGTTAAATGTTTGTGTGTACCACTCGTGTGTGCACGCCCATGTGTGTGTGTGAATGTGTTAGACCACGGAGTACTAATACTTTGGTCTTTGTGCATGGTTTAAAAAGTGGAACAGGCCATATCTTGTGATTTCCTATTCAGTTTAAATTTGGATTGGGTGTTCCCCCCCCAAATACCTACTTAATGCTTTAATGCACACTTCAACTCAGAAAGGAAAAAAAAGGGGAAAGAGAAAAGAAAGAAAGGATTCAACACTTTACTTTTCCAAATGCCCCAACATATCTCTTGCACTGGAAATGTCCTCCCTTGCTGCAATTCATCCCCTTACGACAAACCAGCCTGATGGCCAACACACATGAAACCCCATCATCCAAAGCCAAATTCAAAACCCTCCTCACAGTTACTGAGCTAACCCTAAACAAAACCTTATGAAACAAGTTTTGGACAACTCCTTGGAGAATGTGAAATTGCCTGTCATGGGCTGTCCATGTGGTCTTTGCTGGTTTGATGAAGATATTATATTTGACCATCTTATGTAATCTGTTAAACATAAGTACTTAGGATAAAGGTTACAGTTTTTTATCACAGTTTATCAGAGCCAAAATTCTATTATGTTTTTACTTTAGGTGCATTTATATGTATTCTTGAATGATGACTCAGTAGTAAACTAGTGATTCACTTCATAATTGGATCTTTTTGACAAAAAATGTTGAATTTAAGTGAGAGTTTTTAATCGTGTCCATAGCACACTTCTCCTTGCTGCAGTTATGCTTGTTTCTCATTAATATTTCAATGTGGTTGTTCCTAGAAGTGGTGATGTTTACACTTGGTTCTCCTTATATGTTTTTCTCT
>NC_033796.1:24635596-24636597 GCF_001876935.1 Asparagus officinalis
TTAACCCTATTTGTATGGCTATATATATCTCTCTTGTTTCTCAATAAACAACAATTAGGGTTTTCTCTATTCTCTACATTACCTATTTGTGATTGGGGGATGGACATGTATAAGCATTTCCTGAACTTTTACCTATAATTTCCTTGTAAATTTAACAAACATGCAGGTAAGTATAATGAAACGGACATGCTAACTGGTTTAGAAAGAAAAAATAAATTACTTAAACCTGTTAGGAAATTTACTAGAATGGTCATTTCTTAGTATTTAATTTAGTAGACCAGAGTGATGAATTTGTGTTATTTAATATAACGTATTAATGACTGATGAGAATGTGATATAGAACACCGAGGAAGCTGGAGGGAAGTAGTTTTTTGGTATTCTGTGGGATACCAAAGAATGACAATTTCACACATGAACTTAGAATATCATGAAGGAACAATTTCGTACATGAACATAGAATATCACAAGATAAAGGTTTCATTGTACTCCCATTGGAAGAGGATGCCCATATGTTTGAAGTTCGTCAGTGCTTCTTTGGTATTATGTATTTGTAGGATTGAATGGCAAATCCATAAGGTGGCTATACGACTGGCCATGCTTAAACTTTTTTGGCCAGTAAACAACATGTCAAAAGTTATATTTAACTGAATTGATAGGAGAAAGTGGTAATACCACAAAACATAGAACAAACAGTGGATGTATTCATGGAAAATGGGAGGTGATTTTGGTTGAGAATAACATGATGAAAACATTGGATGTGGTCCGGGCATTTGACCAAAGATGATTTTACTTAGCTATTGATAATTTCTTGATCTTCAAGAGTATTTTACTGCTTTTCTTCCAGATATTATTGTCATAGTATATATAACGTAGAGTTTTTTATTGAATTTTTTTCTTTTTATAATTGATTTAACAGGGATGCTTCAATTGTCATGCTTTCTGGTCAAGTCGCTGATGCATTTACAACAGTATTTGCTGGAGAGCTGGTAGACACCAATTAA
>NC_033796.1:24637597-24638150 GCF_001876935.1 Asparagus officinalis
AAACCCAGAATCGGAGAGGAAGAATTTTATATTCTATCTCCTGGTGAAAAGGAAACTCAAAGTGGAATCCCCACTTAGAGAATCTGGATTGGTTTGAATAATCTTAACTGTCATAAGGTTTGATTACTCAATTCAAAAGTGGGCCTTTCGTTCGTAAAATGAATCAAAAGGGGATTTTGGCTGTGGTCCTAACTGTAGTAAGGTTTGACCAAGTGGGAGTTTTGAAACGATCCTAACTGTAGGAAGGTTTGATCGTTTGGTTTATGGACCTCTCGTTCATTGAAGGAATCGAGAGGGGATTTTGGCTGTGGTCCTAACTGTAGTAAGGTTTGACCAAATAGATGGGTGGGAGTGATGCACAAATAACAATGGGAATGTTAACTTGTACACAAAACCTGATGAGAATTTTTGGTGTCAAGCTATAGGAACTTAACACGAAGGGGTTTGATAATTGCTGTGAATCAGCTGTATGAAATTTTGGATTTTGTGTCAAGACTTCAACAGTGGGGAGCGTTAAAGGCTTAAACACAATGGGGGTTTGAATGGTTTTAAT
>NC_033796.1:24639150-24639514 GCF_001876935.1 Asparagus officinalis
TGCACCAAGCACACTGATCTTTTCCAATTCTAGACTGTGACTTCCAATTCTTTCGGTTTGGACCCTTCCTTCTTGCGACCAACGCCTCTACTACCGACTCAGTCGAATTCTCCTTATCCTTCTTCCGAAGTTGATAATTCACCAATGCAGCAGTGACCTCACTATACAAAAGTGATGCCTTCCCATTAATCAGAGTAAGAACGAAGGTCTCATATTCCTCGTCAGGTAAGGAACTCAACAACAGCAACGCCTTGTCCTCATCTTCAATTATAACATCCACGTTCGCGAAATCCGTAAGAAGCTTTGTGTAGTGGTTCATGTGATCTCTAATGGAGGTTCCCTTCTTTAACTGGAAACGATAAAG
>NC_033796.1:24640514-24664842 GCF_001876935.1 Asparagus officinalis
CAAACTTGCCTACGTCCTCGGGAGCCACACAGTTAATTTCTTATAAATCAACTAGAAATTATAATGTAAGAGCAGATCTCAAACTTGAGATCTCTCAATAAAAAGTTCATTACTATAGCTACAGTAATAACCCTCTTCTTAAATACCCCATTTAATTCTCCCTCAATCCGAGAGCTGAAAAAATCACCAGAGGAGAAGAACAGAAAAAATCTTAGCTGAGATTTAAGTCTGACGCTAGGAGAAAAACGCGAGAGGAGAGAGAGAGGAAGCAGCCCGCGCACAGTCCCCACGAGATCTGGGTTTCCCTTTTATTGGGTTTCCCTTTTATAGGGAAACCCTAGCTGAGTTGTCAACAGGCTGTCGACAGCTATTATCTTGTATATGTTCATTTCCTTCATGCATATTCCTTTTTTTGTAAATTGTTTGTCATCATCAAAAAGGGGGAGATTGTTGGCCTTCTTGTTTTGATGATGTTTAACAAACAATTTATTACTAATGTTGTTTGTCTAGTGTTTGTGCATTCCTATGTTTTGTAGACAAACAACGTTGTTGGAGGATGGATGGAATAGAGCTTCAACGATCATATCCAAAGGAGGTTGGCGGAATGTCGGTGAAGCCTTGCTATTCAAAGTTCAAGATCCAAGTTCAAGCTTCATCCGCGAGATTACCAAGTCAAGCTTATTGAAGATCAAGATCATTGCTTGGGTAATTTAGTTTAGGAATTTATATTATGTGTGTTAGTACTTTAAGCTCAATCATATACACACATACACGTTTTGGTTGTATATATATAGTTATATATATATACATATATGTTTTGGTTTGATAGTTTTCAATTTTTACTATGAAACAATTGAATACAATTGGAAAACATATTTTTGTTTCATACTTAATACATTTATATGATTTCATCAATATCAATTTTATTTAGTTCCATGAAATCATGTTTTAGTGTATTATATGTGTATTTTGATAAAATACTATATTCATTATTTATAGACTTCATAACAATAGTTTACATCTTCTATTAAGTCTATAAAATCATTTTGTATTGTTTCAAAACATGGTTTAGCTAAAATGTCAAAACTCATGTGTTTATATTTTTGTGTTTTGGACCTCCTTGCAAAATGATGATATTTTACATTTGGGAAGTCCTTTCTGATAACCAGTCGCTGTAGCATGTTTATTATCATGTCTACAATCATTCTCCAAAGTTTTACATTTTTTAGAATTTATTTGATATTTTTTAAACAGTTTTTTAAAATCAGCATATCTGGTTTTTCATGTGTCAGATTTCGGTCGACCGCACCGGTCGACCGATCATTTGATCTTTCATCACTGGACTGTTTTGCGGTCTCTTGCTTGCGTGGGTCTTTGGCCTGTGACGGGGATGTTGATATCCGTGGACCACCGGACAATCAGATCTGTTTCCGAAAAATCGGACAGAGCTTCGTCGATCCGCGTGAGATTTAGAAGCCTGAAGCGTCTATCTCGGCTAAAACGAGATATCAGCTCTTCTTAGTGATTACCGGCGAAGGGGCAGAGAGTTAGTCAGTCGACCACACCGGTCGACTGAGAGCTCGCATCGGTCGACCACCAGAATTTTCGGTCGACCGCCGCTCTGCCAATATGACCGTTGCTTTCTCAACGGCTATTTTTCTGAGCTGATTTTTTTGGGGCTTTTTGGACCTTTACTTAGTGGTTTGGCTGAGATTTTGAGTGGGTATAAATACCCTATTGCTGTTCTCTTTCAAGCAAAAAAAAAAAAGAGTTTTAAAACAAGTTTAAGAAAGTTTTAATCAAGGGTTTAAGTTTGTTTTTAGTGTTTGTTTAAAAAGCTTTTAAGCATTTACAAGAGTTTGGTTTGTGGAGCAAATTTCACAAGAGCAAGTGGAGATCATCCTTGGTGTTTGAGCATTCATTCTTCTCCCTCTCTCTTGTCATCTATAGAGAAGTTTCCTTAAACTTAATTCTAGCATTTTATAAGTTTGTTCTTAATTTCATAAGCTAGATTTCATATTGAGTTTATATTGTTTTATCTCTTTGTTCACACACAACCTATTGAGCTTATTGTATTTACATTCATAGTATAATTTAGGATTGTGGGTTTGTGACATTGAGAGTGAGCTTAATTGAGTTCTCACCTTGTTAGAGAGAACAATCATTTGTCATATTGTGCCTAATTGTGAGGATTCACTTGTAATACACTTGTACACCGAGAGAAGTGTGTGGTGAGAGACGGGGTCGAATCCAAGAGGAGTGGCGTCGGTTGACGTGCCTAGGGAGAGGTTGTAACCGAGCACTTGAGGAGGAGGACACGGGCTAGGACCAACACTTAGTGTGTGAGGTGTGATTACATAGTGATTGTATTGTGAGGTGTAAACGTTGTTCGGGTGAACGTAGAAAACCCGGTTGTGATAGTGGAGTTCGTTGTTTCCGGAGATCCTATCAGCTCATAGCTCGTCGACTTCACTTCAGTCGTTACGTCGACGTCAATTAGACTCCTGTGGATCGGATAGTGACGTTCATCGTCGCTCTTTAACACTGAACCGTTCATGGAGACCTATAGGCAATTTTCGATGCCTACATCCACCCAGGTCTCTTTGGGAAATGTTGGTGGGGATACTCCTCATAGTTTTCTACCTCCAATCCAACAACCAACAAAGAGATCAAGTTACGATAGTTGGAGCACAGAAGACAACATAATTCTGCTAACTGCTTATTTTCACGCTAGTAATGATAGTGAGCTGGGGAACAACCAAAAAGGTGAAACTTTCTGGGGTAAAATTACACAGTATGTGAATGAGAATGGCAAGAGTGGAAAAGAGAGGACCATAGCTCGGTGCCAGAGTCATTACAAAGACATCAACAGAAAAATTTGCAGTTTCATTGGCTGTTACAGTACTGCATGTAGGGAGAAGCAAAGTGGTTGGTCTGATGAAAACTACATATCCAAAGGCAGGGAGTTGTACTTTGAGAAAATGGGTACATCGTTTAATTTGGTGGATGAGTGGAAGGTTGTTCGCAATCAACCAAAATATATGCCAGGAGTAGCAGTATCGAGTAGTAGCGGTTTGAAAAGAAAGAGTAGTAGTGAAGATGTTGAATCCTCCGCTCCTACCCTCGTACGTCCTGAGGGTAGGGACACGACAAAGAAGAAAGCTAGAGCTTCGTCCAGTATACCAAGGAAATCGAAGGTCGAACTTCAGGATGAGTTATCCAATATAGTCACCTATCGTGAAAAGGCGGAAGCGAATAGAGCAAGTACTGTTGAAGCTATGAATGTCCTCGCTCGTGCCAAGAATATGGAGACGTGGAGATTTTTGAAAAACAAACCAGATCGTGACGATGAAGATGAAGAAGCATATCAGTTGTTGAGGAAAGATCTGTTTGGCAAATGAAGAAGTTGTTGTTTGTCTATTAGTTTGTTTATGTGTTTTTAAGTGTTTTCTAAGTGTTTTGTGTGTTGAAATTGGAGTGTTGAATAAAATTGTTGTTTTTTATTTGAATAAATCCAATTGAAATGACTACTCCCTCTCCAATTGAATTGACAAGTCTCTGCAATTAAAGTTAAAAAATATATGAATTGACAACTCTCTAGTATGAATTGACAACTCCCTGCAATTAAAGACGAAGGGTTGAATTGACCACTCTATGCAATTAAAGACAAGGCATGAATTGACAACTCTCTGTAATTAAAGACAAAGGGTTGAATTGACAAGTCTCTGCAATTAAAGACAAGGCATGAATTGACAACTCCCTGCAATGCATGCCATACGCCACATGTCGTTGCAATTGCATGTTTTTGAACAAAGGTTTTCATTATAAATGCTGACCAAATGCACAACTTGGAGTATACCTATCAACATTTTTTCTACATACCCTCCAATGGATCCAAACCTAAATGAATTCAATCTCGAATACTTCCAACAAGAATGTGAGTTAGAAGATAAAATGTTTGATAGGTAACAAGAAGTGCTTGAAGAGTTGCTTAGGGCCATTTTTTCAAACCTTAAGGCCATTTTTTCGACCCGACCCGTTAACAGGCCCCCAAATTCTGTAGCCTTTCTCCAGCAGCCTCGAAGTCACACTCCCGCAAAATGGCCCCTCTCGCTCCCAGGTCTGGCGATGCCGTTTTTGCCAACGTCGAGCGCGTCGTAAGCAGTGGAAAAAAACCTAAAAATTCGAACTTTTTCCCCCAATTATTTCTCTATCGAACGATTGATTTTCCCCTAATCTTCTCTCTTGTTGCGATCAGAATGCGGAGCTATTCACCCTCACTTACGGCGCGATCGTGCGGCAGCTCCTCACGGATCTCGAGGAGGTGGAGGAAGTCAACAAGCAGCTGGATCAAATGTATTAATCTCTCGATTATTTTTATTTGATAATCTATTTGTGTTGACTGTTACTTAGATTTCAATTTGATTGTCGTTTAAATTTGTAGATCCATAATATAAAATCTAAAACTACATTACCCAAGCAATCTTGATCTTCAATAAGCTTGACTTGGTACACTTACGGATGAAGCTGAACTTGATCTTTAACTTGAATTATATGTTGCTTCACTCCACAATTCCGCCAACCTCCATTTGATATCATCGTTGAAGCTCTATTCCATCCATGATTTGTCTAGATTTTGAGCTTTTAGTTTGGATCTTTAGGCTTCTTTTATTTCAATGTCTAGGTGATTTTTATTGGGGGATTTGAACTCTTTATAATAGTATGAATAATGAACTTGGTGGGTATGTTTGTCGTAGAGAGGAATATAGGATCATCATATGCTTGATGTAGTTCTCATAATTTTCTCTTTTTCTATTATCATTTTATTCATAGTTATTTCATCTTCATATTCGTGTTGCAATGGGTTACTATAGCCTAGAATAGGAAAAAGAAAGGACTCAGCAAATTCTGATCTGCCTCTGATGAATATGACGATATTGTTCGTAAAAGAGCATAAGGGTGGGGTTTTGGTATTGTAGCTATAGTAAAGTTAGATAACCCAAGTCAGCTGTCTGCGTGCTTTGTTAGGAGTATATGGAGGGCTAAGAATCCACACACTTGTATTCTAACAAATAAGGCAAACACAAGAGCAATAACCACATCATAGACAATGATTATGTGGTTTAGCTACTTACAAACCTGCATCCATGGAAGAACAACGCCATTGATTTTTATTTACGTATGAAATTGGAGATAACAAGTACTGGAGAGATTTATCCCAATAGAAGGAGACACAAGCTCAAGAAGCTCAACAAGAGTTTTAACCTTTGAGGAAGACATGCTCAACACAAACACTCAAGATATGGACTCCTCTTCTTCATTCCTCAAGAAGCTCCAAGAAATGATTAAATCATTTTTCCAAGCTCTCAACAGCACTAACCCACTTCATCCACCTTAGTAAGGGTTCTCAACAAATGACAATTTTCGGATTGTAACAATCCAATGGCTCATAACAAAGATGGGTAAGTAACTAATACAAATGAGTGTGAGTTGGATTTATCTTCGCCCATTTACCTAAATATGGACAGTTGTATCGCGGCCTAGATGCTTGTTTCATACCACACAACCGTTTTATCTACTTGCAAGCTGAGTAAGGATTGTGACAAGTATTACCTGTGTTTTGGAGGCTATAGATTGGAGGTAAATGACTATGTTGATTCCAATCATGCCAGTTGTTGGAAGACAGAAGTCCGTCAAGGGGCATGTTTTTATTATTAGTGGTGATGCCATTAGTTGGATGTTTAGATAGCAAGACATTTTGCATTGTCTCCTACCCAAACCGAGTATATTATCTTGAGGGAAGCGGCAAAAGAGATGATATTGTTGAAGCAGTTGCTTTCTCAATTTGGATTGACTAGCTATGTGGTGCATTATAACAATCAATGTGCAATTCACCTTGCAAAGAATACACCTTATCACTCCTTGAGGAAGCATACTAATCTTCATTACCATTTCATTTTGGATGGCTTTGGGTCACTGTTACCTAGTTGAGAAGATTCATATGAAGAGGAATCTTGCCGACATGTTCATGAAAAGTTGGAGAAATAAATGTCATATAGGAAACTTTGTGGGCTTGCCGAGACATAGTCGTATTTGACGGAGAACTGGGTTGCAACGATATGGATGTGGGTGCAAATGTAAACACGGTAACACAATGCGGAAGTAAGAAACCTCAGAATCCACCAATGGTTGTTTTTTATATCCATAAAAGAACGATCTTTGAATCCACGAAGAGTTTCGAATCCACAAAGAAAGTATAATAAAGAGGAATTTTATTGATGAAAAATTATCTAATAATTTTGGTGTTCCATGTCTCTTCTTATATGGAAAAATAAATTAGACTCGACTAGATTTACAAAGAAATAGAAAGTATCAAATCTTATCCTAAAAAGGCTCCCTATAATATAGGAAACAAATCAGTCCAACATCATTTAAAATTGAATTTGTTTTCTAATCTAAATTGACGCTAACATTATTACTAAAAAGAAACTCAAAGTTGATTATTTTCAGATTTTAGCTAAAACTGGGTATTACTGATGAGATTTTGAAAATATGACAATTTGATTGCCTCCGTCTTGTCGAGATAGGATATTTACATATGCAATATGTCAGAATTCGTCTTCCGGGTTGGAAGATATGATCGTTTCTTTACGAAAGCCAATAATATGTATGTATCCGCATTTCGCTCGTGATTGATCCGAGCTCCATGAAATTGTCTGTTAAATGTCCTACGTCAGTCTTCCCTTATTGTAAGAAGCTCGACCTCGAGCTTATATTTGGTCGAATAGTAGCTTCATTGATAAGTATTTTTCTTCTCTTGCATCGATCAGTATCCGTCTTGTACTTAGCATTGATTTTCTCTATTGGTTGTTTTCCCTACTCAGCTAGGACTTCTTCAGACTTAAACTTTTGAATAAATCTTTCCCGAGACAAGTGTATATGATTGGGGCATGTGGATCTAGAGATGACTTGAAAAACTCCTCCAAATGTATTCCTTGTTGCTTCTCATAATCTAGTATCGTAAGTATCATCTCAACCTTCTTAAAATTACTCACAGACTTTGCTTCTAAGGAAAATTTTTTCCTCAATACTCCATACACAATTCTTTAATCTCTTTTCCCTCGGGTGCTCCACCAAGCAAGTCACAAATACCATCAATTACCTTGCTCTCTATCATATCATTCTCCTCCATCGAGACAACATTAATATGTGTAACATCACTCATGACGTCTTTGAGAATTCATTGCATATTATTCATCTTCATTAACATGTCACCATTAACATCAAGAATCTCATGCACAATGAGGGTTTGCACTTCAAGATGAATATTGATGGTGGCAAAATCTTCCTTTTTGGTTGTGAGTGTCTCGTTGTCTGCCACTAGAAAAACATTCTCCTTAGCAATCTCTTTCTTAGATGCCTTTAGTTCTATGATCGATATAATTGATGAAGTCTTCTTTGTTGCTTCTTCGATTATCTTCACTGATCCAAACTCTCTCTGATACTAATTAACGTAGCGCGGAACTAAGAAGCCTCGGAATCCTCCAAGGGTTGTTCTTTGAATCCACAAAGAATGATCTTCAAATCCACGAAGAAAATATAATAAAGAGGAATTTTATTGATGAAAAGTAATCTAATAATTGTAGGGTTACATGTCTCTTTTTAAATAGAAAAGAAAAAACTCTTAATAAGACTAGAATTATAAAGAAATAGAAAGTATCAAATCCTACCTCAAAAAGACTCCCTATAGGAAACAAATCAGTCCAATGAAATTCAATTGAGATTGAATTTATTTCTTAATCTAAATTGACTCTAACTTTATTGCTAAAAATAAATTCAAAGTTGATTAGTTTCGGATTTTAGTCAAAACCGAGTATTACTAATGGGATTTTGAAAATATGACAATCCAGTTGGCTCCATTTCGTCAAGATAGAGATTTACATATATAGTATATCAGAATTCGCCTTCTGTGTTAGAAGATATGATCATTTCTTTTCGAAAACCAATAATATGTATGTATCTGCATTTAGTTCGTGATTGACCCCAAGCTCCATAAAATTGTCCGTTAAACGTCCTACATCACATGGGATGACACAAATTGTAAAATGTAGGATGCAGGGTATACGACGAACTATATATCTAAATGACCTTTGAAATCATAGTTTTGGACAAGGTATAGGATGAAACAAAACCGACACGCGTCCAGCGAATTGCAAGAAGTGGCTGTAAAGTGTAAGATATTGGTCCAAGAAGTGACTGAATATTTGATTATAATTGTGTTTTCCTTATGAGATATAATTGGAAGAGCATGCTATTTTCTAAGTGTATTTTCGTGTCTGTTTGAATTTCCAGTTGCAGTGTTGTTTCTCCATATCAAGATTTTAATTTGCTGTCTGTACTTATCTTCGTGTTATCTTCTTTATTTCATTTGTTGTTTGTCCACCACATCTCTAGCATGGACATTTTACTTTATCATGGATCGGCATGACTATGGCTAAATCCTAGTTACTTAAATTTTCTTTTCATGAGTCGGTTTACTTCTGCCAAAGCTTTTCCCTCTTGTTGTCATCCCAAACATCCACATATTCAGTAGTATGTACAGTTCTTCGTTCATTCCTGAGTAATAAAATTATTCAATAACTAATCTTTTGAGTGTGTACTTGGTTTAATTTCTTTTCCCCTTATTTCATGGCATATTTCTCTGTTTTAGGGGATTTCCTGCTCTTTGTCGGGTATTTAACGTTAGTATATTCTCCGCTTTCTTCATTGGATACTCTTGTGACTTGTGCAATATCCTTTTTTATTTCTAATATTTGACATTTGTATATTCTATAAGCATTTGTTAAGTACTAACATATTTTTCAGCCACTTCATAAGTGACCTGTTACTGATTACTCTTGAATAACATTCAATATGGATTCTTCATCTCATATCACCTTCTATTCACAACGTTACCTTTTTTTTGGTTCAGGGGTTACAATATTGGAATTCGGTTGATTGATGAATTTCTAGCCAAGTCCAATGTGTCCAGATGTGTCGACTTTAAGGAGACATGTGACGTTATTGCTAAGGTGCTTATTCTTTGCTCAAAGGGAGCCTCTCCTTTGCCTTCTATTTTGTTAGTACCCTCTTATGGCACTTAGCTATGTTGCATGGGGATGGGTACAAGTATGAGACATGGAAAATTTATAAAAGATATTGTACGCGGACACAGCTATATAAATATTTATATACACATATACATAAATTGGAATTAATAACTTCTATGAGAATAAGGAGGAGAACTAAAATTCCTATAATATTTTTATGTTTCTTTTATTATGTGGATTATAAATTGGAAAATCACTAGTTTTTGAAGTAGACATCCAAACAATCCTTCGAGATCATAAACAAGTTTCAAGAAGTGGATGTGAATTGTAGGATATATGTCCAAAAAATATATAACATGTGTTCTAAATTAAAACATGTATTGTATAATTGATTACACGCCCAAATAAATGTATACATATATGCAAGGAGTGTCCAAGGAGTTTGGGTACGGGTCGTGTACAGGTGCAGCTTCAGATTAGAAGTACCGAGGTAGCATAGACACTGAGTCATCAGGGTCTTATAACTTGAAAAATGCTCCTTGGGTTGGTCTGATGGAACGTATACTTTGTTAGCTTTCTATAATATGTGATTGCATTTTCACAAATTATCTCAAATATCTGTTTGGAAGCCATCCTCAAAGTTCGTTGTAGAGTATGTCCTTATCAGTAGGCTATATATAATTCCAGCACCTAAACAGATTATTTCTTCAGATTTGACATGTTTTGTTAGCATTTTGCATTTATTCAACTCAATTTTCTTAAGATTTTACTCAGAAATTCGTGATTTCCCTCCTTTTCCTTTACATATCTGCACCAGCTTCAATAGATTTTTGACCAATTTGACAAGTTGAGGACAAATTTTGCATGTACCATGAGCTGAAGATTCTTTTGTATGTAAATGGCAATTGTACGCAAATGATTTTGTCTCTATATCCTGTTTGATCCATCTTATTCTGATAATAGACCTGTATGTCGGCGTCTATTTTCAAATAGGACATGGCAAAATCTAATCCGTTAAGAAATTCTGATTGAGTAATTTCATTTTGGTTATTTGCATATATGCCCCATTGCCCCTTAAAGCATGGGTATTTGCAAAAATGCCCCCCAAATCTTAGCATTTGCAAAACTTCCCCTCAAATCATCAACTTGGGGTGGAGGTGGGGGGATATACACCTAAAATCAACAAATCATCAACTTGGTGATAAAAATTTGACTATTTTGTTTATTACAAATTAGCTTATCAAAGTTGATGATTAATTGCTTTGAGGGTAATTTTTTTTCCAAAATTGATGGTTTGAGGGGTAGTTTTGCAAATACTAAGATTTGGAGGGTATTTTTGCAAATTTCCAAGATTTAAGGTATGCAAATAATCCTTTCATTTTCTTCCAACTATTTCTTCTGCACTTAGTATACTTTGTCTAGTGGCAACTATTTCCTGAGCAGTTATTAGTTCTACTAAAAAGAGAAAAAAAAAGAATAACAATTATCTTTTACCAATTTTTTTTCTGAATAAAAATAACATTACTGCCTATTCATGTATAGTTCTTGTTTTTAACGGTACATGTTAATTCGTCCAATCAATAGCATCTTCAATGAATCCCATGGATGAAATACATCAGTTAAAGCACAGCATTTATTAATTATGGGGACAAGGAAATATAAATTTAAGAAATGAATTGGTCGATGGGAGCATTATGAATGCAGACGGTTAATCATTTCCTTGAATGTTGTCTATGCTAGTCATGTAAATTTCTTCATTTTTTTATTTTCTGGAGATAAGAGAATTCTTCAGCATTTAGACTCACTCACTACGTTGGCATCCTTGAAACAGGTTGGTTTCAAAATGTTCTTGGGAGTCACAGCAACTGTTAGCAATTGGGATGCTGAGGGGACAAGCTGCAGCATTATATTGGAAGATAATCCTCTGGTAGACTTTGTTGAGCTTCCTGATACATGCCAAGGTCTTAACTACTGCAACATCTTGAGTGGAGTAATTAGGGGAGCATTGGAAATGGTTGGTTTTCTCACTCTTGATCATAAAATGATCTCCATCTGTAATGCTTTCATAATCTTTCAAGTTTTGAGTAAATAATTTTGTATCTGTACTAAACATTGCCTTGACTATCCAATACGATTTGACAACAAATTTCTATTCCTTGTGAACAGAGAAGGGTACCATGAGGATGAAATGCATACACCACAAATATGTTTATTCCACAACAAATATATGTTTGTTCTTTGTAAACAGTGAACTAAGTTTAGTTGCTGTTTTTGGTTTCAGGTGTCGATGAAAACTGAAATAACCTGGGTAAGAGATATGCTTCATGGTGATGACGCGTATGAGCTGCGCCTGAAACTACTGAAGCAGGTTCCAGAGGAATACCCTTACAAGGATGATGAATGAGTCTGCGTTGTATATTAGCTCTGAAAAAGACAACGAGATGATTTTATTTTACTTTCAACACCTTTGTAGTTTGTATTGGTGTACTTCTGCTTTGCCTTGAGTTTTGCTGTCTTTGTGGTAATGCTTATGTTCCATGAGACCTTTTTAGTCGTTGCTAATTTGCATATAGTTGGGGATTTCGTTATATGGATGTTTCAGTGAAAGGGAAGTATGCACATCTTCATGATGGTTCGGCTTAATGTCTTGAATGTTGCATGGATCTCTCGTATTCAGTTATTCTAAACGCATCTGAATCTTGGCAAAAAATGTGATGGTTGCTATCGGTGGGTGGAGAGAACGATGTGTTAAGTAAGGAGTAATGAGTTCCGTACGGTTGTTATTGCAACTACATGGAGTTGTTGGAAGGAAAAAAGAACTTGCTTCAAATAAGCAGATAATTTTTGCATTCAGATTATCACCAGAACATGAGTGGGAAGTGGGAACTGTATAGTGTTTACGCATACAACTGCAATTTCAAGTGTTTATAATTAACTATACCCTAAATCCAGTTATAGTTGGTTTCCAGATACTTTTTAATGCCTCCAATCTATACGGAACGACATAAATCCTTGATTACATGAACTCAGAAATTTGCTCTACGAGTCATGGCGTATATTTTGATACAAGAGGAACACAAATGAACCTGGACTTGCTTCTGATAGAATTATCGAGGAAACATTAACACAAACCAACATAGCGCTCATGATTTTTCTTTACCTTTATCTCTAAGTAATTAGTTTTCTTAAATCTTACTAGATTCATATTCATGATAGAATTATCGAGGAATCATTAACACAAACCAAGACAACGCTCGTGATTTTTCTTTACCTTTATAATTAGTTTTTTAAAATCTTACTAGATTCATATTCCAAATTCGTTGGAGCTGAATTTAATGAAAGTCAACTAGAGTTTTATGTTTTTATATGGCCATTTTCAATGTGTTTCTTTTCCTTTCTCCCATTATAAATCTTATAATTAATTACACCTTCCCTAAAATTTCCAACAAAAATATCAAATTATTTTGTAGAATGACCAAATCAAGTAAATAGACATCGCAGCCTACCAAAGGCTCTTCAACAGCTGTAGACCAGCCAGGCTGGCCCACAACAACCCACGGCAAATGTCTTCTTTCTCCTTTCTTCTTTCTTCTTCTCTCCTCTCTCTTCTCCAACAAACCCCCACCAAATTTTATTAACTTATAAAAACTCTCAAAATTCCACCCGCCGCCTTCTACTTCCTCTTAAAAAAACCGTAAAATTATAAAAATACTCCTTTTTATTTGATTAATTTGGGATTTTCGTTATCGCTGAGCGGTCGATTTCTCTAATCTCAGTTCGTTGAGCTCTCCCTTTCTTTCTCCTAATACTTTTCCTTCGAGTTGACTCCAACCGAAAAAATCGCAGAGCTCTGCTGTTTTCTTCAGTTTGTTTGTCGGGGGTCTTTCTATTCATCATTTTGGAGCGTGACTCATAAGTTATCTTTTATGTTAAGAGCTCGATTTGGGGCCGGATAATTATTTTTGGAGGGATAATGGGTTATTTTTTGGGCTTGGTGATTTTGATTCTTGGGTCTCTTCGGCCTTCGGAGTCCATGAGGCCTCTCAAGGAAAGAGGTTCTGCTGCTGGATCTTGGAGCGATGAGGTATTCATTTATTTATTTATTTGGTGAAATTGGAGAAATTATAGGAGTTAATGCTGGCTGAGTGATGCTGATATAACTTTGTATACTGGGCTGTGTTTGTTTACATAAAAGGAAAAAAAAACAGAAATCAATTACTAGCTAGTAATCCAATGCTTTCTTTCACTTTCAATGCCTTAGGGTTTGGAAGTCAATATAGTTCAATAAATGCAATTTTCTTGTTCAACTTGTCATCACTAAATATCAGTTGAGGTTTGATAATTTATTTATTTTGCTTGTTATTTTTTGAGGGAATATGTAATTTTGTGGGCAACACAGTGCCGACCCCGAGCTTTGAGTTGCCCTAGCCCAATCCAATTTTGGTTGCCCCTTATATTAAAAATTTGGTATGAACAAAATAAAAATGAATACATATAATACAATTTAGCGTTCTATATTGGGCTGATAATATTCTCGTGCAAAATTAATATTCATATAAGAAGGGATTACATTTGTGCTACAATTTAATTCAAAGAAAAATACTTCTTGAATTTTTTGAAGTGAATTCTTCAATTAAGTCATCATACTCAAGTTTCTCCAAGTATTCATTTTCAATTGATATCATTGTCAATCCATTCAATCGTTCCTGTGACATGATAGTGCGAAGATAACTTTTTATCAATTTCAACTTGAAAAAACTTCTCTCCGCCGAGGCAACCGTAACTGGGATAGTTAACAAAATCCAATAAGCAACCCATGCACATTGAAAGCCACCATCATCCCAATAAGATCTTATGAAGTCAAGGATGTCTATTGATTTAGTCATTTCCTTCGGCAATATTGTTTGCAAAGCTCGTAGGTCATTGAATAAATATTTCCCATGTATATCACATTGTTAGTTGTGTTCCAAGTATCTTTGTAATTTAGTGCAATTTTCCATCAATTTTTCTTCACCAATACTCATGAACTTTGCATTAAACAAAAATCCGAAGATTTCTTCATAGAGCTCGAATTGTTCAAAACGATCTTTGAGTGATGTAAGAGCTTGATCAATAATGTGAAGGAAATAGGAAACTCTAAAATTATCCTCCGGTGATTGACTACCTTCAACATTCGCTTCCACATCCTCATCAAAATGCTTCTTTCTACGAACTACTCTTTTTATCGGAAATGCCGGATCGATACCAACATCATTAGCAAGTTCATTGGCTTCTTTCATTATGTTTTTAAAACCGTCTTCTCTAAACTTTTGAAAGAAAACAATAAGCTCGTTTATTCTTGTAATTGCATCCTCCAAATTCATCTCTTCTTGTTGAAGAACTTTGCTAACTCGATTGACTTTATCTAAAATCTTATACCAAATACACAAGCTAATCAAGAACTCAAATTCCTGCAAAGCATTTTTACACAAGCTTTTAGCTTCTGCCATCACAATGTCCTCTTTAGAACTATTTGCAATTTCAATCAAAGCGTCTCTCAACTCTGGTGCTTGATATCAAATTGTTTTAACATTTTCAACATGACTTTCCCAACGAGTAACCGACAATAGCTTTGGTGTCAGACCCTTTACATATGTTTTAAGAACATCCCACCGATGTGTTGATCCAGCAAACAAAGTGTTAGACCCTTTACATATGTTTTAAGAACATCCCACCGATGTGTTGATCCAGCAAACAAAGTGTAAACCTTTTGCACATATGCAAAAAAATTTCTAGCTTTGACTGATCCAGCAAACAAAGTGTAAACCTTTTGCACATATGCAAAAAAATTTCTAGCTTTGACACAAGATTTTACCATATCGTATAGTGCAAGGTTTAAGCTGTGGCACCCACATGGTGTATAAAGAGCTCGAGGATTTATGTCAAGAAGTCTTCTTTGTACACCTTGATGTTTACCTTTCATATTTGACTCATTGTCATAACTTTGACCTCTTATATCATCAATGTTGAGATTAAGTTCATTCAAAGTATCTTCAAGTTGATTAAAAAACCCAAGTACCGACGTGTCATCAACCTTTATAAATCTAAGAAAACAATTGACATTTGTTCCTCATGGCTTAAATCCGACGTACAATCAAGAATAACTGAAAAATACTTTGCTTTTGAAATTTTGACAAGAATTTTTGCTTTGATCTCATTGGACAACATATCAATTCATTTTGAATTTTATGGCTAATATAATGACTTTGAACTTCTTTATCTACTACACGCTGAACATGATCTTGCATAATTGGATCGAATTCTGCAAGGAACTCTATAAGTTGACAAAAAAGTCCATTGTTCTTCTCATAAATCTTCTCATATGTTCCACGAAATGGCCAACCATTTCGAGAAAGAGTCTTCACAACCGTAATGATTCAAACTAGTATCATCTTCCAACGAGTTTTTTCTTTGTCAATTTGTGCTTCTATATCTTTATTAATTGTTGCCTTTAGTTTTAGTCCTTTTTGCAAGTCAACCCATTTCACAACATTTGCACAATGCTCCGGATTACTTTCATGCTATCTAAGCTTTGTAGGAAGGTTATGCCAATCGTTTATTCTATTTTTCACCAAATTGATTGTCATTGGTTTATTCTTAAACAACTTGCAACAAAAACAAAATACTCTATTCAGTTCATTTGAATAGACAAGCCATTTTCTTTCATGCTTCTCGCCATTTGATAATTCACGAATGTAATATTTGGACGAAAAACTTCTCTCCCACTCTTCTTTTCACTTGGAAACTCATCATTTTTCTTTAAAATCTTGATAGGACCACGTTGAACTATTATCACCCTGTTAGTATCATTTATACTTCCCCACAATCCCGGATCATAATTTACTTCCGTATCTTTCTCAAGATCAAGTATGCTTTCATTATATTTACTAAAAGCTACTTCATTGTCATTTCCGTCCACATGAACATTTTCATTCACAGGCTCTTCATGATATTCATCACTAGTTTCCTCATTACGACTTCCATCCGCATAAGTGACTTCAATCATGGGCTCTTCAATGATCTCATCTATATTTTCACTAATATTGGTTGTGGCACTAGCTTCTTCAACTTGACTCGAAAGAAGAGACTGTTGTGTTTTTGCTTTGAATAGCTTAGAAATTGAGCCATCCAGTGATTTTGCCATTTCATCTTGACGTCGCTTGACTCTTCTATTATGAGCTCCGGAGTTTTGTTTTCTAATCCTTACTCGGTTTTTATCATCTCCCGTCATGGTGTACTGTAGTCTGTAAATATAATTATATGACATATAAGTAATATGTCTGTAATTATCTGATGCATAATGTTTTTGATTTATTTTGAATGTTCGACATGGGCTAACTCGTAATGGAAGTTGTAAGAAAATTATAGCTTAAATTGCCAGCATTTGATAGACTTAGTTAATTATTTTAGTTGTGACATATGGATTCAATGTACAGCTTAACTACTCAGCTTTAGCCATTCTGCTCCTGAATAAAATAAACAACATGCTCCCAATAAGAGAAAACAAAGATGCTTCCTAGTGATTTACACAGTAGAAGCCAAAATTAACATTAAATAAAAAAATGACGACTTGACTACGAAATGAAAGATTATTAATTAGCCATGACTCATCTATGGAATCATCTCTGAGTCTAAACAAACCCACAAACTTCCCATTTCTAAGAATGAAGATCCCACAGAGGAAACTAAAAATCTTTTATCCTGATAACAGTAACATAACCAAATACCTTCATCTTCTTCCACCCAAAAAAAAGGGGAAGAACGTTCTGAATTCTCTAGAATCCCAAGTTCTCAACAAAAATGTCAAAATTCAAATACTACATAAGAAAGTTAGAAACTTCCCTGTATAATCGAGCCAAATATTCAAGTCATTCGGCAAAAGAAAGGTTTATTTTCTTTTCTACTCATTAAATAAACTCCTAAAAGTTTATGTCTTTCATCAATTTATTCAACAACTAAGATTCAGCCAAGATTCAAAATCAGAAATCTTAATTTCATTGCAAAACATCAAAACCCTAAATTTCTGTCCAAAAAAACCCTAAAATTATTTAGTTAAAATTTTTTACCTGATTGGGTTGGAGGACTCAGCGGGGTGAAGCCTGAAGGACGGGTCCGATGGGAGCAGAGTAAGGTCAAAGTCGTCGGACCTTTAGAGGCTCGGGAAGGAGGAGATGAGCGGTTTTCTCTCTTTCTTTTTTATTTTTCTTTTTTTTATGAGCGGAACAGACGGAAAGGAGGAGTGGTAATGCTGACGGAAATGGGTTTTGGGTATTCATTAGAGTTCTTTTACAAATAGAACCCTAACAATTTTTGCATAAAGGTCCTCTTACAAAGTCTACTTCAAAAATCAAAGATAATTACAGTTTGAGGGGTGAATGAGCGGAGGGATGAGTTGCCCCCCCGGCCCTGGGTTGCCCCAGCCCCGGGGCTTGGTTGGCTTACCCCAGGGCCGGCCCTGGGGCTACATGGAGTAAGCCATTCAATTTTCTATGTCCTTTGTATTCATTCATGAAATATGAGATACCAATTCTAAGAACTTATTCTGAGTAAGACTCCATGAAACTCTTTGTTATTGTGACTTCATTTAGAAAGAACTTATACGATTGTAGTCTATAAGGTTACTAGTAGGCATTCTTCTTTTCCTTCTTAACAAGTCTCTAAGGATATGACGGATGGGATTGTCAGGTAGAATATGGTCAAACTCCTTCCTCCAAGTTTCTAGAGGGTGTCGAAGTACCTATATAAAAGAGTGCCATTAGTCGGTTGATCATTTTCCCTCCTTACTGACGGTTGTGTCTGTTTCAGTTGTCTTATACTATTTTACAAATTAGATGTATCCTTTTCTTTGGCCAACTTGTCTCCCATGTCCTACGGCAAGGTGCTCTATTTGGCATCATTGTTGAGGATTAGTGTCAGTTCAACTGTTGTATCAGGTGTTCGAACCTGGACAATTTTTTTTGTGGACTTCTCTCGAGTTTGATTTGAGTTCATAGTTAGGTGCTAAGGAAAAGGCTCTGGATCGAAGCCATGTTTCTTGGAAGTGGAAAATAGCTGATTTGTAACAAGAATTGACAACACGAGGAGGGCAAGAGGAGACATGAATAGAGGGCAAGATCCAAGGTAATGATTTATCATGTTTTTCTAATTAGGATCTTTGAGCTCCTAGACAATTAATATGTTGAGTTGGCTGAGTCTAGACTGGAACCAACAGCTTGAAAATGTTTCCTTCAAATGGCATGATTGTCCTGTGGCAAAACACATTATTGCCTGGGGGACTTACTATAGTGAGATGAAGATGTGCAGTCTACCGATGAAGATAAAGTAGAGATTAAGAATTCACTGTTACCTGATAACAGCAAGAAAAGTTTCAAGTGTCCCATAAAATGAATGTAAAAAATTAAAAATTGAAGCAGGCTTTTTAAACCATGCTACTATTTGAAATATCTGTTCATCTAGTTGCGAAATTGGTTAAGGCTATGGCAAGTAGTGCATTAGCAGATATAGAAATTAAGTGATAAAATTAATGATTAGATTACGAAATTATGCCTACACAATAACCTCACCACCATCAGTAACAAAGTCTTTATCCGATGAATTTGATGTTGTCTATGTCAGCCGTTTTTCTTCCATTCATCTCTGTTAGCATTGTCTTGAGAAGAATCAGCAGCTTCTAGTGTCCATAGTGGTGTGCAGCAGCTAGAGTGCCACCTATACTGCCTAGCCAACCACATAATGACGGTTGGAAAACAAGGTTTATGAGGTCATTAAAGCAACCATGTAAAAGTATGTAGGTGACAATCACATCTCATTGTCTTTATGTGCTTCCACATGTAAGGCAAATAATCACTTCCACGCTAGTTATGCACTCCTAAACCTGATTAAATGAATATTTATTAAATTTTTTTTCTTTCTTATGCCCAACCTATTACGTACAATTAAACAAAACCCTAAGAGACTAGATGTGATAAGTCTTTAGTTGAAAGTGATCTGATTCAAGTAGTTGAAAATATGTAAATGGGTAGAACCAAGAAATGACTACTGCTTTAAACTGATATGTGATCAATTATTTGATAAATTCATTTTATGGCTCATTAAAATTTGGCAATTCATTGTCATTACCACCCGTGGGTTCAGAAAATTTGGTCAACTCTTAACAGAAGCTTTATTGATCAAACAGGTCATGGTACAAAGAATTAATTTTTAGATGCAATATTTCATCGATTTACTTCCATTTTGCCTTGTAATGAATTGACCTTTTGTTACAGAGGCTGTTCCTTAGAAGAGATGACAATGACCTTGGTCCTTATTCTCAATGGAATATAACTGGAACATATAGAGGTTTGCTTCCTTTTCTTCTTATGGTTGAAGTGCATATTGCTGAAATGCAGGGTTTTGCTCTTCTTCTGAATATTTTCCTTTCATTTTTAAAAGCCTCATGATGCAATGAGCGGTTTACTGTAACTTCAAGGTTTTTTACAATCATTTCTATTGACTTGCTTAAAAAAGTTCTACACACATCTCATATTTGAGAAAATTTTTAATATTTTTGTTAATTCTTGATCAAACGTTGCTTCTAAAGCTTGTAGAACAGTTTATATTCTCCTTTTCTATTCACCTTATTACTATTTTTTTGTGATTCAATTTATTGCTGTCTCCTGCAGTTTATATTGGTGTTGGTATGCCATTTTGTTTAAGAATTCAGAACACAATGATTTAATTTCCTGCTTGGATAATTTAAGAAATATTTCATATTTATAGATTGTTCATCTCCGTTCAATTCTAAAGAAAAAATAATGTATCTTTCTATGTGGAGATCCAACCAAGGAGTGAGGAATCTGATAAAGAAAAAAAAGTTCCAATTAAAGAAAAAAGGGTATAAAGAAAGACTTGCAATCTATGGAGTGAATTCGAGGCATCAAATTTAGGACAAACAAAATGAAGACTGCCAGGATTTATTCTGGTTATTTGATAAGTGTTATACTTTTTTGAATATAGCAGTAGGCATACCAACTTCTGGTGATATTTTTTGTGCGGCACAAGAAGTTCACAGGCCTTCAACTATTCTCATGAATTCCTATGTTATTCTGCGGAAGTGATTTATTTTTACTTGGAGGTCACTGTTGATGATAATTCCATGTGCTCACTATTACTAATAATCCTAAATGACAGTCTTAAAAAACTTGTGACTATCTATAACTGTACAACCTTCATCCCCCTCCCTCAATATGGTAACTACTAGAATTTTTATGGTTTGTCTTTATCTTTTCACCTAAGAGCTAGGACATTAATTTGCATTTGGACACCACTCATTAGTGAAAGAACAGAGGGTCTTCAGTGCAGACAAGCTTGTTTATTTATGCTGGAGAAACATCACATTGATTCTTGAATATCTTCGTAGCTATGAATCCAATCTTACTGTTCTTTATCACTTTTTTGCTCACATGTTTAGATTCGTATTTTGTTTTGGGCATGGGGGCACCTCAACTTGTATCCCATGAAACTATGAGGGATCTTTATGAATTTTTATTAAAAATTAAGAGTGTTGTGGAAGGAAATGTCGCTGTAGTTATGTTGGAATCAAGTTTATCATTTTCAAAGAAATAGCTAAACATTATTTTTGCATCCATCGTAAAATTTCTGAGGATATATATTATCACACAGTTTGGGAATAATCTTCACTTTTGGCAGTTGCTCAACTGAAAGATACAGAAACTAACCTTGTCAATCTAACCTGGTTCAATTTTACATTTCTTGTATCCATGTAAAGTTTACGGGTACCTGGACTGGGGTAGTTGTGAATCAGGTTATTGGATTGTAAATAGATAGATTACAATGACAACAAGGAATTACCAATCATGTCTCATAATCCACAAGCATCAAATTTATTGGTTCTACTTCCTAATGTTACAACAACAAAAAATGACGTGCAGGAAGTTGGAGCTTTGCTGAGAATTCCAACGTCTCTTCTAGATTCCTAGATTTTGGGAGATCCAGTGGTGCTTCTATCTTGGAGCTAGTCAGTAGTCCGACAAAGATAAGCGGTGTACACTATATTCAGGTAAGAAAGATGTTGCATCTTTATAACAGGTTTCTGCATCAATGCATTTTTTTATTCTGATTGTTTTTCATTGTTTATTTAGTATAGAAAGAAATTGTTTCAGACAAAAGAATCATGCTAAACTGTGTTTGTTATCTTATGATCTGGGTTGGAATACCCAATTGATCTTCTTGTCTCTCGCTAATTTACTTCTCAAACCTTACTATACCAAATGATAGAATAAGAATAAAGTGCATCTCTAAAATGTTATAGGTTCCTTCAATTGAGGATAAAATGAAGAATGTAATGTGTAATCATCTGCTCAAAGGTGACCCTTGACAGCACATAATGAAAGAGAATGGTTCATGTGTCCGGCCTAAATGTTGGGGATAAAATTTTTTGTTGTGATGTTGAAACATGCAATGTGATATTTGATTATCTTGTTTCTTTGCTCTTCACCTGCAGAATCTTTTTGGTATTTTTTTATGTAAGCCATAATATATTTCCAAAATCAAAGTTCTTATTTGGCAGCCTACTACATTACACTTGACCAGATATCATATCATAGTCCCAAAAGTTGATGTCCCACATAGGTTGTATTCTGAGGAGTATACATAAAGTTCTAATCAAGTCAAGAATTAATTATAGCTATGATTTGCATCATTCTGTCTTCTTCACCTCATTCTTCGAAGTTATTTTTCATAACATCCTTCTCGCTTTTCTCTAGTTACTAAGTGAGCCACACATACGGATTAATAAGGTTTTCATGAGGTTAACCATCTGGTACATTCCATGCTTCTTGTGCAAGTAACAAACAAGGGTTTGATTATTTCCACACTGATATAGAGAAGCTCCTATCTAAATTTTTGGAGAATGACCTCAACTCTAACGCCTTGTTTAGTGCCCGGAACCAGATCAAGTGAAAATGGAATGAAGGAGCGGAATTGAATTAGCGTGGGAATGGAATGCTCATTTTCATTCTCATTTTTGAGGTACAGTTAGAGAGGAATGATAATATTTTTATTTTTGACATGGCTAATTAATAAGCAATCAACACATATTTGATATGTATTTTTATTTTTTTCATCCTACTTAAGTGAGAATGCCCATTCCTTACCAACTCAATGGGAATACCCAATCCCACAAAACGTAGAAATGAATGAGAAGTGAGAATGGACATTCTAGCTTCCAAAATGATGTTGTGTTTGGTAAGCATGAGAGAGAAGTGTGAATGAGCATTCCGTTCTCACACATTCCTGCATACCAAATGAGGCGTAAACATGTTTTACTTGGAAGAAGTGTTTGAATGATGCAATATGTTTACGATTTCACATATATGGTTATCAAGAAGGCCATTACAATGAAGTATATCCGTCCATTGTAATAGGTGCAGTGGTGTTGTGGTAAGGAAAATTGGAAGTTTAGTGATTGTTTGAAACCTCAATGATTCGCTTCATATGCATGTTAGAAAAAATATTACTAGTATCATGCATTGCATTTGCTCTGTCCTTCATTTCTGACAAGATTTGGAGAAGTTCTCTACAATTTAAAGCTTGAATTCCTTGTTACCCTTCTCACTGACATATAGATCCAGTAGCATACAATATAAACACTATTAAGACTAATTCTAGGTCATGAGTTTTTAAAGTGCTTTGTATAAATTTTCACAGAGCTTTATTTCTATATCTTTCATTCTTGTGATATTGATGGGGTTTCTTTTATCTATAACATGTATTAGCGGATGTCTGTTTGATGTGTATGAATTATTTATTTTTCACATATTACTTGACCATCAGGGAGCACTTATTTTCCACGATGTGTATGATAATGGACGTGACCGGGGTGTTGCACAAATGAGAGTGGAAGGTGTATATATATGGCCCTTCAAGCAACTCCGACTGGTGGCCAGCAGGTATTTACCTTAGCCATATTCTTTTTTGTAGTTTGCTGCAGTTTAGCCCCTTTGTCATAATTGGGTTTGACATGAATGGGTCATATCTGTATTTGATTAAATTGTAACATGTGGTGGAAAAGGGTATGATACTAATTATTAAAACCACATACAGAATGGTCAATAATGTTGATCCTAATACAAAACTACGAATTTTGGAAGATCAGTTAAAATACATACTGTCATCTAGTTAGAAAGTTACATGAGTTTTTAACTATCTTCCAATGAATATGCTCTGAGTTCAAGGATTTCTCTTAGTGTCACCCTTTTATTATGCATATAGTATATGATACTTCGTTTTGTTGCCAAAGTTACAGATTGATGATACATCTACAAGTCCATGTCTTGCCTATCACGACTCTCGTGTCTAACTTCTAATTTCTCATTTAGACGTTCTGTTAAATATTTCTTCAAAGGATAGGTTTTGCTGCTGTTCTAACCAACCAAATGCTGATTTTATGTCTTCTTATGATGATCATGATAGAAGTTCCTGATATTATCTGTACATGACTTTATGACAGTACTCGTCTTTGTCATTACTTGTGTTGTTCATGCATATCCCATTGATGATAGATCATACAATGTCTAAACAAGTGGCATGGCAAGAAGTACAGGTAGCTTCTGTACTAATCGTTGATTCTTTTAGTTGACCTGTTTAATTAAGTTTTATAGCCCTATTTTAGGAATCATTCTTTTTCTGTAACTGACAGAATTTCCTATATTAACCCCAAATATTACAGTTTGCCATTTACAAAATTATACAGGCCTTTCTTGTATACTTCTCTGCATATACATTTTTATAGACTTATGGGAAACTTTTAAAAGCGTACTTCCTTGAAGGTGTAGTTGTAATCTTTCCATGTCCATCAAGTACATAGTTATCCTAGAAGTTTTAAATAATCAATGACAATTAGTAGTTTCCGTTTTTTGAGATTTCCATTTAAAAGTCTTGGGGATTCACCACTACTATGTAGAAATTAGAGTACCAAAGGTATTAGGAAACTGGCCATTAAGATTTGATTTTATAAGCAAAAACTGGTAGTTAATAGACATACTTTCATCTGGTTTTTGTTCAGTTGTGGGGTGGTTAATGGCACAAGTAGCTGTATTTAAAACAAATTTCTGACTTGCCTTTGCTCCTTGTTCTTTGTTTGTTTGACCTAGTCTTTTTATCACGAGGTTAACATTGTTTTTTTTTTCGGGGTGGGGGTG
>NC_033796.1:24664852-24690877 GCF_001876935.1 Asparagus officinalis
TGGCCTTTGTATTATCAGACAGCTTCCTGAGTTTCCTCTGCAGTCTAAGAAAATATGTGCATATTCTTGATTATTGATATCATTTTCAATTTATATTTCTTGATGAATCTACTTTTCCATTTGATTTCGAACTGGTCATCTTTTTGGATTGCTGCTTAATATTTTGAAGTAATAGCTAGAAGTTTTTGTATCTCTGTGTACCTCTTGGCTTTATTGGGCATGATAACCTTTGATACAGTCAAATTTCAAACAAGTAGTAACTTGAACGTTTATGATATGCTGCAGTGGGACTGATGGTGAGCTACTTCAAGAAGAGGATTACCTTTTATCCAGTCCATATCATTTGGTAACCAGTAAATATTTTCAAACATTAAGCCTTTAGTTTTTCCATATCAAATGATTTGCTGCATTGTATGCATCCTTTTCTTGTGGGAACAAGCATGGCTATTCTCTTTACAATTGTTCTTTTGAGTATTTCAGCTAGATTTGGAAAATGAATATTTTACCAATATTTTGCCCCTGCTTTATATTAGGTTATGGTTTTGAGATGTGTGCTCCCCTTCTGTAAAGAAAGCCCTATCAGAAAATTCTTGCTTCTGCAATGTACAATTCAGAATTCAGATAGCTCAACAAATATGTTGTCTGTGATCATTCCATAAATTTTTGCAGTATCCTAGGTTGCATTACATTAGTTGGCCTTTTGCAACGTTATGATATTGTTTAGTTTCATTTAGAAGATCATCTGTGTAAGCTTTCTTATTTTCTATGTTTAAGCTCGCCCTTATGGACTGTCTTTGCAGTATTTAGTTTGTTCCCTTTCCCTTTCTGAATGTACACCTTCTGCCTTGTTATGACATCCTGATACTCGTGAAAGTTGCCATACCCATTTGAAATTTAATCTTCTGTTTGATTCAGTAACTAACACCAGATGTGTATCTTACTTTGTTAAGCCAATGTGCAAGTTAGCATATTATTATTTGTTTTTATGAATAAAAAATTTAGCATTGTTTCACTTCTATGTAAGTGCTCAAATTATATCCACTTAAGTGTTTTTACATATAATAGAAGTATAGTACTGATATCCAGTCTCCATTATAATTGCATTGAAAGTTTTCTATCCTGAGCGCGGTAGATCCCACATCCATCTTACAGTTGATACAAAATACAGCATGTATAGCTTCCTAATTAATCTCTTTTGAAGCTTGTAAACATTTTTTGTTGTTCTCTTCAATAATGAGTATCTTGGGTTTATAAGGTATTTACATGTGACAGATAACTCCACAAATTACTTCTTGGCAATTAAACTGATTATTGAAATCGACCGCTATGTGGAAACCGTCCCTTTGATGTTTCACGAAGTTGAATGAATTTTTAAGTTTTTGAATTTCTAACAAGGGTGTGTTCTAATTTATTTTTGGGTTATTTGCATATATACCCCTTAAATCATGGGTATTTGCAAAAATACCCTCCAAAACTTAGTATTTGCAAAACTACCCCTCAAATCATCAATTTTGGAAAAATTATCCTCAAAGAAATTAATCATCAACTTTGATAAGCTAATTGTGATCACAATGTAAAAATTAGCAACAAAACAGTCAAAATTTTAGCACCAAGTTGATGATTTGTTGATTTTAGGGGTATTTGTTCCACAAAGTTGATGATTTGAGGAGTAGTTATGCAAATACTGAGATTTGGGGGGTTATTTTTGCAAATATCCTTGATTTAAGGGGTATTTTTAACTGTCATTGCGTAGGGACATTTCTTGCAGTCTATTTCATGTTAGATTACATTTGCTTGGAATTTGTGCACATGCCTCATTTGCTTGGAATTTGTGCACTATTTATCAGTATGGGTTGGATTGGAACTACTTTACACCCTTAACATATATCAGGAGAGGATTGGTCGTATTTGCATATTTTTATACTCGCCAGCACATATTACCTTCTTTGGTAACAAATACTTCACATGGATTTTTCAGAAATGTGTTATTGATATTATTTTACAGTTCTCTAGTAATATTCCTTATGCACTGGAAGAAGTTGTGTCACTGAATTTAGATTTGTTTCCTAACAGCTTGGAGTATTCTCTTCTCAAGTTTTTCAAGAATCTTCTCGCAGCAAACTTGGAAGGAGGAAGAAGTGTAAGTTAATCTAATTGGTACCCAACATATTTTTTTTTCTTTTTTGTTCATTGTATAATTCTAAATTTCTACCATCCTTTTCAGCCTTTACCTATGACATGGAGAAACATTGTAATACCGAGATAGCTGCCCAAGTTTCTCGTGCTCCACGACAAGGTAGTACCTACTTCAACTGGAGTTTAGCTTTTTTCTAATTCTTTTTAGAATAATTTGATCTTGTGACTGTTATATCTTTTAATGTACTTTAGATTTTGGTTGCAGAAGTAATTTTTGGACCGTTTTTTAATGCTCTCTATGTGCAAATAATTGTCAATCATCTTACATTGCTCTTATGTTTGCAGAATGAAATCAGTGAATCTGATGAAATGTATTTCATGTTTTTTTTTTAAATTTTTGCACTATTCTACACGTAGGCTCAATCAGGATGTACCTGACCTAGCATACACTGTCAGCTTTAATAAGAACCATACTCATCTAATCTGTTGAGTTATCGTGCAAGATTGTGTCTTAGTAATCTTATGCTGGTAGTAGTGTTTTTTTTGCCAGACGCAGGGGCCTTCACAATCCCCGTGCTGAGTATCCATATCATTTCCATAAAGAACAATTGTGTAATGTGCATACGAAATATCTGCTTTCTAGGTACATTTAAAAGGAAGAAAAAGGGAAGGCATTTTTGTGGACAGAATCAACATATCTCCCAAATGAAAGTCATCTATTTGTAGTGCTTGCAAGTTAAGGACTACAATGACAAGGAGATCCTTGCTAACTTTAATATTACTCCATTTTGGTAAATGTAATTGGCTGATGTACATTGTCACCTGCTGCCCAAAACCTCGTGGTTTAAGCATTTAGTTTCACCAAAGTGACCGAATCATGGAGTATAAGATGTGGAGCTGTTAGAACATTTAAGGAACTGACAAGACATCAAGGTGCTTGTCCAAAATGTAAAATTCTCAAAGCATAGAGGTTATCTTAGAACTTCAAATCTTAGAATTTTTATTTTCATGATTGTTATGATTCAAACTTGTAAATATTTAGTTATCAACCGTCAGATGCTAAGTGCCTTTTTTCAGCAGATGGAGAGCATGAACGCTACCATTTGGAGGGATTGGTGGAGAGTCCATCTGCGGATGATGATGGAGAGTGTTTCTCCCCCATTTTACTCAATGTCACTTCTCTTAACATTGAGGTCTACTACAACAAAGCAGTTAACTACACTCTGATGGTTACCTTTGTATCCTTCATGAACGTGGAAATACAAATTGGAAATTAGCCTTTTTGTTCATTTTTATTAAACTAGTTGGAAAACCTTAATGGCTTTAAAAATAGATATCATTTCTTCAAGTTTTGTTGTTGATCAGACAAATGGAGCACAGTAATACCCAATCAGTAAGTTTTTAAGTCTAATTGCATAAAGATCTTTAACCTCACTGTGTTGAAAGTAGAGTATTTGATATGAAAAGTTCTGCTGCCCATTGCACAAAGTCACTAAAACCTTTTCTTATATAACTGCCAGTATTTTCTTCCATACTGTTCCAACTTTATTGTGTCAAAGTTATGTGCCTAATAATAGGACTTCAAATTTCATTCAGGGTGCAGCTAAAGTTTCTATTCTAATGATTGGGCACCAGGCCATTATGGATGCCTACTTCTGTCTCCTGCATTTGACTGCTGGGATATTAGTTGGTGAGCATTCTAAGTATTTTGCTTTGTTGTATTAGTATCTGAGTGACTTAGTTCTCATGGGCAAACAAAGCCAAAATTGTTTATATTAAGATATTATCTGAACAAAATTGAAGTTGAACACGGTAAGACAGTAGTCTTCCATGTTTTTCAATTTATACTTGTACAGAATGTCTCGAAGCCAGGACTGTAATAAGGAGCGTCAGAAGGGAACTTTTCAGAAATCATTTCAATTATTTCATGCTTGTGTGAGGAGTATTACATTTTTTCCCCCAACAAGTCTATCAATCTTACATATTTTGTTTAAGTTAATAATCAGTGACAACATAAGTACCTTTTTTCTTACTCTGTAGCTGACCCTGTGCAGATCTCATTTTCACATTTATCAAGGCTTATTGCACATATGCGTCAATGTTTTTCTGATCGTAACCATCTACTGTAACTGAACCATCTTTATATGATAAGATTCAAACCATTTGTAATTTTTACTAATGTAATCATTTTATTTACATATGACAAAGTTCCAATAGAGTCATCATCTTATTTTGGGCAGGTTGGTTAGCTAAGATCCATAACCTTGTTCATTTGGATTTGGATTTCGGATTATTAGTTTTCTTGCAGAAGATACGAGTTTTTACTTGCACTGAGCAACATCAAGAGTCGGCAATAAGATTGCCTGAACTATTATTTTTGTCATCTCTTTGAGTCTATTGATTTCTCGATATATATTCTTTTGCCCATAGTCTATACCCTTGTGATAAAGTGGTTATTGACAGGTTTAAGAACTTGAGAAGTTTAACATTAAGCTAAGTGGATTTGAAGACTGAAAACTCAAACGCATCTGGAGCTCCTATTATCAATTGAATCATATACATGTTATGCCTTGTGTGCAAGCTCCTAATAAAATTAAAAAAAATTAATACTTCTATCTTGTAAGATACCATTGAATATAATAATGCTACTTTCTTTATGAACCCAGTTGTTGAAGATGCTGATGTATTCTGGATTCACTAATTTTTCCAGTCCCGGTCTCACTGATTCATCATTCATCTATTATCAGAAAGTTGTCATTAGTTTATAGTTTAACACCTGTTAACTGATTTTATATATAAATTCCGTACCCTAAATTGGTTGTCTTTTACCTTGCAGAGTCCCTATTTAATGCCTTTGCAACTGCAGCCTTCTTCAAATTTGTTGTTTTCTCTATTTTTGAGATGAGATACCTCCTTGCAATATGGAAGGCAAATAGGCCAATAAGCAGTGGAGAAGGTTGGGAAATTATGAGGCGTGAACTTTCAGTTCTTTATAGTCGTTTCTGTAAGTTGTTCTGACTTTAGCTCTTTTATTATAACTGATATACTGGATGGATATGTGCATTCAATCTTTCTAAATGTTTAAGTGCTTGTAATGCTACTGATCCTTTGTACTCTAAAACTTCACCCATGCAGTATACATGAATCTGTTATCCGCAGAGTGCTACACGCACTCAAATAAAATAATACGATCCCAGTGATGTGTTATCTGAACATAGAATGTTCCTTAACTTAATTGCTTACATTCACAATTTCTAGATTAAGTTCCCTCGTTATCTCTGGTTGTTAATATGCCTGACCAAATTATTCTACTCTGCAGATGGAATTCTTTTGGGAGGCATTCTTCTCATGTATGAGATGCACAATTTTCTACGTCCTATTCTTTTCATTATGTACTGCTTTTGGATACCTCAAATTATTCTGAATGTGATTAAAGATACAAGAAAGCCCTTGCACCCTCATTACATATTAGGCATGACTGTCACTCGTTTAGCGATTCCATTGTACGTATTTGGTTGTCCAAGCAACTTTATGCGCATTGAAGTCAACAAGAATTGGTGCATATCATTGGTTGTATTCATGGGATTGCAAGCATCAGTTCTCCTCCTTCAGCATTATCTTGGATCTCGTTGGTTTATTCCTCATCAGGTATGAGTTTTCTTTCTTATGATTCTTCACATCTATATTCCTCGTTCTAGAATGATTTGTTATTTGTATAGGGGTCTGCTACATGACAATGGTAAGATAATGCTTAATTACAAAGGAAAATGATGATTTTCCCCATTCATTCACATGTAACATGGACTATTTTACCAATAACAATTACATAGTCTAGTGGTTGTTTCTATCCTTCTTTTTAAGGGTATTGTTGCTACATGGGCTTTGATCTTCATAATCTAATATTAATCATCTATCTGCAGATCCTACCCGAAAAATATAGCTATTACAGGAGGCTCGAGAATGATGTGTCACAAGCTACAGATTGTGTCATCTGCATGACTGGCATTGATGTCACACAGTTATCAAATGACTACATGGTACCATGATAATTTTTACCCTCCAAATACAGTGCTTTACAAACAACAATTTAATCTTCTATCCTTGTAATATTTCAGGTGACACCTTGTGAGCATTTTTTCCATTCTGGGTGTTTACAAAGATGGATGGACATAAAAATGGAGTGCCCAACTTGCCGCCGTTCATTGCCTCCAGCTTAAAGATTAATCCATGTACGACATCTATAATGTAAGCAATCAACCAATGGCTTTGAACATTTTGAGACCAACTTCATCATCTTTTCCTCATAGTTGTCACTATTTTTTCCCAACTTCCTGTTGCTTGTTTCAGCTGAAGAGACACGAATCTTTATTTTGGGGAGGAAGGTATATATCATTTCAAGCAAGAAGATTATATAAGCAATTGAAGACAGAAGATAATATAGTTTCAAACTAAGCACGCCTCATATGAGTCTTGTATTATGTAACACAACATTTTATCATTTAGAGTAGCATAGGCTGGCCGCAATTGGTGCCCTTCTGTATATTCTTTCAGGATGTCTAGGTAGCTGTTATGTATAAAATTGGAATGGAAAAGAAGAAAATAATTCCAGTGCAGAGTGGATGTATCAAGAATACTGTCTTCTCTGTCTCTGTAGAGGCTTTTTGCAAGAAAATTAGTTTCGAGGAGATCTGTTTTCCCCCCTCTCCCTTCCTCCCTCCCTAGTCCCTTCTCAAAGAAATGCATCTTCTCTATACTTGAGTTCCAGTGATCAACAAGAGTAGCTTTTAGATGAGGAGAAAACGAGGCTGCGCTGATAAAGGTCGGTGTAATTTTGCTGCTTATGCACCCGAGTGAGATGTTACATGCTAAAGCATTGGTTCAAAATGCAAATGAAGTTTATTTGATTTTAATTTCTATTTTTCGGGGAATTAACAGGAGCTGCTAACTCAGCTACAATAGTCGTCACATTAGCCCTCCTTCTGCTCAAACAAATAATTAGTTTTATTGTAATATTACAGCGGCCGACACCTGCGGTATTACAACCAAAAAATAACCCTCAACCAAACCGACCCTTATAGGAGAGTCGAAAAACTAGTCTAAGGCATATCTAGTTGCTGTTTTTGAGTTTCATGTTCATTAAAATCTAGTGGAAAGACTTGTCTAAAAAGTATTTGAAGAAAAAGGTAAAATGTTTTGTCCCTTTTAAGGTGATCTAGGCTAATTAGACAATAACGAAATAGCTAAGGGTGTATTTGGTAATCAATGTGATTTTTATGTTGTGTTTTTGTAGAGAAACATCATGCCATGGTGTTTTTTTTTTCAAAAGTGTTTTGAAAACACCATTTTGTTCATGGGAACTATAAATTTTGAAATTGTTATAAAAATTGACAAAACAGAGATTTAATAACAGAAATTGAACTGAAAAACACAATAAATTTACTTGAATTGAAGGTGCCCAGTGGTGAGGATTTGGGGAGGACAAACAAGTTAGGGCTTGGAAGCCACCTCCACTACCCACCGCAACTCCACTTCCACCATTTCCTCCTCCCTCAAGTCCATCTTCTCCAAGCCTACTAACACCCCCCTCCTCTTCGGTTCCTCATCAGCTTGAGCTCCGGCGCTGCAGGTCCTTCTCCTTCTCCGGCCCCGCCTCTCCGCTTCCTTCGAGCCTCAGCGCAAGTCCTGCGATGTCAGGGGGTGCAACACCCTCTGGACCCTTTTCAATCAGAGCGGCGAGGGCCGCTGGAGCCGGCGAGATCGAGATCGTCAAAGATGAGATCGTGATCGTCGAAGATTCCTTCGTGATGGACCAGACGTCCGGCGAGATGGACGTCGAGGAGAGGCCGATGAAGGATCACATAGATCTCAAGTCGCAGCCTAAGAAACCTCCGGCCAAAGATCTCGCCGGTAGTTTCGGGCTCGGGTATTGTTTGGGGAGGAGAGAGGGCTGGGGAGCAAGGTTTTAAATATCGGTTATCGGGGATTTATCGGACAGTCAAAATCCTTATCGGATAGCGAAAATCGGGGATATATCGGGGATAAGTAGTAATTATCGGAGTGATAAGTAGATGCTATATATATATAATATAATAACTAAAAATGTAAATCTAACCATGCTTAATGAAATATAAACATACCAAAATGGAAATTATCATGTTTAGAATCACTAACGCGATATATCGGGTATTATCGGTAGATACCGACATTTGGGTGAGTGTTCGCACTCCCGTTTGGGTCTCGACTTGTGTGGATGAAGTCCGTTGTCATGAGTCCGTTGTCGTGGCGTACTGGGTGCAACAAGTGAGGTATTTGTTTTGGTTAGTGTCGGCTCAGTTTTGGAAAAACTTCGCCGAGGTGGAGAATCAACAAGTGAGGTATTTGTTTTGGTTAGTGTCGGCTCAGTTTTGGAAAAACTTCGCCGAGGTGGAGAATTGTGAAAATGGCGAAGGAATTGAGAAAAAAACATGAAGAATAAGCAAAACAGGCTCCACCACACCCTGGTGTGGTGTCTGCCATGGGTGTGGTGTCTGTCACACCATGGTGTGGCAGAATCTGCCATGTTTGTCATGGGTGTGGTGTGTGCCACACCAGGGTGTGGCAGACTCGTTTTTAGAATCCCAATCAGTTTGGGTGTGGTGTGTGCCACACCAGGGTGTGGCAGACTCGTTTTTAGAATCCCAATCAGTTTGGGATTGTGCTTTGTTATAAATAGAGACACGTTTTTTTGGCAGACTCGTTTTTAGAATCCCAATCAGTTTGGGATTGTGCTTTGTTATAAATAGAGACACGTTTTTTTAGGGTTTCTTTGGCTTTGTTTAGGCTTTGATTGGGCTTTGATTAAGCATTGATTGCGGGATATTTGGAGCACAAAAAGAGGTATTTTTTGAGCTTTTGGTTATAAGAGTTTTGTTGGTGAGATTAGTTTGTTCCTTCGAGTGATTTGTAATCTCAATTTGTACTCTTCTTCTCTATTAGTGAAAACCTCATCCAGTCATCCCCTTCTTGCCCCGTGGACGTATGCAACTTGTCGAACCACGTTAAAATTGGTTTTTTATTTGTGCATTGATATATCGAGTAACCAAACCAAACGCCAATCCAAGAGAGCCAAATAAACTAAATATCAATGCACAAACAAAACACCAATTTTAACGTGGTTCGACAAGTTGCCTACGTCCACGGGGCAAGAAGGGGATGACTGGATGAGGTTTTCACTAATAGAGAAGAAGAGTACAAATTGAGATTACAAATCACTCGAAGGAACAAACTAATCTCACCAACAAAATACTCCTCTAACTCTCATCCAAAACAAACCCCCTTAATACCAAGCTCAAAATACCTCTTTTGTGCTCCCAATTATCTAACAATCAAGCTTAATCAAAAGTCCCCCAATCAAAGCGTAAACAAAGCCAAAGAAACCCTAAAAACGTGATCTTATTTATAACAACAGCACCAATCCCAAACCTGATTGGGATTTCTAAAAACGACTGTCTGCCAACACCCTCGGTGTGCACACACCGCGATCCCATGACTAAACATGCGCAGAGTTTCTGCCACACCATGGCGCTGTGACAGTACACCAACACCCATGCAGCACACACCAGCGGTGTGGCTGGAGCCTGTTTCTGCTTATTCCTTCATGTTTTTTTCTCAATTCCTTCGCCATTTCTACGAACTGCGCCACCTCGGGCAAGCTTTTCCAAAACGTGAGCGACACTAACCAAAACAAATACCTCACTTTGTGCCACCCAGAGTACGCACGACACGGACTTCATGAAACGGACTTCCATGCCACACACGTCGAGACCAACGGGCAGTGGCCGAACACTCACCCAAATGTCGGTATCTACTCACCAAATCGGCTGCATCAAAACTGACTGCCTACGTATCCTCTTGCCCAAGGAATCAAGCCTTCACGTAGTTCACCCAAACGGCCTCCAAAGGCCCTCAAACAAATAGAAAAGTCTGCAACTCTTCCCCAATATCGCTAACGGATCTGTAACTGATAGCGGCCCCAAACTGATACAAATCGGACACCTCTATCTGAGGTGAACCAATGATCGTATCCAAATCATATCCACCAGCTGCAACCGAATCCAAAACCAATCCATCATCTGCATCCAAAATCAAATGATCCCCAACCTGTGTCACCTCAACTGGAATCCCAAATGATGCAGTATGATCTGGAGTATGTGAAATAAGTTCCACCCAACGTGAAGTAGCATCACCCTCCACATGCTGTGATATCCAAAGACCTGATCAACACTCTCCACCTGTCGAGAGTCAAAAGTGACATTCCTGCTCAGAACAAAATCAGAAGCTCCCAAACGATAATCAAATGAGCCTCTGAATCCCAAACGCGCAATCGGATCAAATCTGACATCCTCGATGTGACCAAATACTGGGTAACCAAATATCCGACACCGACCAAAATCTAAAGCAGCTCCACCAGATCCAATAACTTCTAATGTAGCAGTCGGCGACCTATGACTAAGATGACCCAAATATGTCGAAGCACCAGAACCAATGCTCGACAACCAACGTCGATCCTCCTCCAGAAAGGAACGACCCATCTTAACTGTCATCTCATCTTGTCGCCCCGAAGTCTCCACACCAATGAAGTGTTTCCTATTGCCGTGAGCTCGGCACAAACGCAAGAAAGGACCCCTACCAAAGCTAGAACAACGAGTTACCTTTCTGCCAATACACTTTTTCCAATTGTTATTGACTTCTAGGACTTTACACCAATGGGAACTGGTCGCGACCCAATAATGTCTAGAACAATCACCAACTGTGGAAACTACAAAACGATGATGCCTCCTTGGAAGGCTCCCAAATGCCTAACTGAACACCTCCTAAAAGATCCTTCGCTCGATGGATAGGAGTGCCAAACTCCACCTCAGTCTTGCTCATCCCAATGTGCTCAAAGGACTTCCATCTGCAGGTCAAAGCACTCCTCAACAATCTATACACGACATCACTAATCAAATACCCCAGCACCAAACAACGCCACAATCTAGCCAAATCCAATGAAGTCGTCAGAGCTCTATCAATCACCGTGCTCCCAAGCAAATAGTATAAGCTACTCTTTCTGACGTCCTTCATCACAATCATGGACCCAAATATAACTTTTAAGCGTGCATCCGCCAAGGTCACCCTATAGCCTACTGCCTCCAAAGCTCCAAGTGAAATGATGTTCTTCTTCAACTGAGGAACGAACCTCACTCCAACCAACCCTCGAATCACCCCGTCACTCATTCTGATCCGAACGGTACCGATACCACCAATAGAGCATTTGTGATCATTCCCCATGAGCACGAAATCCCCTCTTTCCAACTCCTGAAAGCTGGAGAACAAATCCCTTCTAAGGCAAATATGGTATGTAGCGCCCGAATCCAACATTCACTATGTAGAGTAGGCAACACAAACTGACGACAGTGCAGATAATGAGTAGCCTGAAGAATCCGAATCTGAATTGTTGCCACTAGTCTTGATAATATTCACCTCTGAAACTTGTACAACTTTCCCCTTATTCTTCCCAGCTTGATCATTCAACTTTGGACATTCAGCTTTCCAATGTCCATCTTCTTAACAAAAAGCACACTGATTCCTACGAATTCCAAGATGTGCTCCTCTAGAATGTGACCTTCTACCTCGGTTTGGACCCTTTGCTCTTGCAACCAATGCCCCCGCTACCGACTCAATAGAAGTCTCCTTGTCCTTCTTCCTGAGTTGGTAATTCACTAATGCAGTGGTGACCTCACTATATGAAAGAGATGCATTCTCATTAATAAGAGTAAGGACAAACGTCTCATATTCCTCGTCGGGCAAGGAACTCAACAATAGCAACGCCTTATCCTCATCTTCAACAATGATATCTACATTCACCAAATCTGTAAGAAGCTTCGTGTAGTGGTTCATGTGATCACTAATGGATGTCCCCTTCTTCAATTGGAAGCGATAAAGCCTCCTCTTCAAATGCAAGCGGTTTTCAACGCTCTTCGTCAAGTCTTCAAATGCAAGCGGTTTTCAACGCTCTTCGTCAAGTACTTGCTCTCTAGGACCTCCCAAATCTTCTTCACAGAAGTCTTATTCATCACATCATATTTTAGATCTTGAGTGAGATAAGACCTAATCACACCACACGCTGTCCGATTCATCTTTTTCCAAACCTTCTTATCAATGTCGTCCGGTTTCCCATCCAACTCCAACGTATCTTTCAAATTCTGCGCATTGAGCGCATCCAAGACTTCGCATCGCCAAAGTCCAAAATTGTTAGTGCCACTGAACTTCTCCACGTTAATCTTCATCGAGTGGATACTCAAACTTTGGACAGTCTTCACACCTGAAGAACTACCCTTAACTCCCTCTTTCTCGGCCATAATCCTCAACACACCAACAACCAATGCGGAAACAAACGAAGAATAGATCCAAAACCGAGAAAAGAAAGAAGCTTTACCGAAAAGATCCCACATTTCTCACAAACTGAAACCCTAGACGAGCTTCCCAAATCGATCTACTCCTCCAAATAGCCCAAGCGTAGCCCGAGCTCTGATACCAAATTGTTGTGCCAAAAGCTGTGTCGAGTAACCAAACCAAACGCCAATCCAAGAGAGCCAAATAAACTAAATATCAATGCACAAATAAAACATCAATTTTAACGTGGTTCGACAAGTTGCCTACGTCCACGGGGCAAGAAGGGGATGACTGGATGAGGTTTTCACTAATAGAGAAGAGGAGTACAAATTGAGATTACAAATCACTCGAAGGAATAAACTAATCTCACCAACAAAACTCTTAATCTCTCCAAACAAAACCCTAACCAAAAGCTCAAAAAATACCTCTTTTTGTGCTCTAAATATCCCCCAATCAATGCTTAATCAAAGCCCAATCAAAGCCTAAACAAAGCCAAAGAAACCCTAAAAAACGTGTCTCTATTTATAACAAAGCACAATCCCAAACTGATTAGGATTCTAAAAACGAGTCTGCCACACCCTGGTGTGGCACACACCACACCCATGGCAAACAGGGCAGATTCTGCCACACCAGGGTGTGACAGACACCACACCCATGACAGACAATGCAGATTCTGCCACACTCATGGCAGACACCACACCAAGGTGTGGTGGAGCATGTTTTACTTATTCTTCACGTTTTTTTCTCAATTTCTTCCTCAATTCCTTCGTCGTTTTCACAGTATTATGCATGCAATCTAATAGCGTCCTCTAGCACCACTGGACGCCATGTGGCTTCACCAGTGCTAGCTAACTTCAATGGCTATTTATCAAACTAGGCAATATCACATGGTTTATTATGAGAAAAGCTAAAAGGGAAAAATCATTCATTAGGCCTTCATGCAACTGTGAAGAAATAAAAGTTGTTATGTGTCCACTGTGATTGTTAATAAATAAAATATAAAGTGAGAAAAAGAAAAGAAAAGAAAAGAGGTGAAAGTTTTTATCAGGTGGCCGTGTAAGCGTCAAAAAATGCTGAAAGATATCCAAATATAGCTCAAGAGGAAATCATCCAAAGAGCAAAAGAACACAAAGAAACAGTATAGATTGTCTCGGCACGCGAGACAGTGTTTACTGTCTCGCCGTGCGAGACAGTGTTTACTATCTCGCCGTGCGAGACAAGCTGTTTTTTTTTTAAAACTAGTCTCGCCGTGCGAGACAGTTTTTACTGTCTCGCCTTGCGAGACAGGTGTTTTACTGCTCACACGTGAGACAGTGGTTAACTGTCTCGCACGCGAGACAGTGTTTACTGTTCGCACTACCGAGACAGATTTTCAAAGGCCCCGAAACAGTTTTATAAAACTCGCCGACACGATGCCATACTGCAAAGAACATGGGGAAGCGTCGATGGCGAGAATCACGGTGATAACTGTGCAAAATAACTGTGAGTTTGAAAACGTGGAAGGCAGTTAATCAAAACTGTCCTGGGCAGTTGGAGATTTGCCGAGCAGCATTACTGGGTCTCGGAACCCGAGCCAGTGTTTACTGTCTCGGAACCCGAGACAATCTTTGCTGTCTCGGCCGCTCAGAAGCAAAGCTGTCTCGAATAATTTTGTCCTGGAGGTTATAAAACCACCCCCAGAAACCCATTTTTAGGAGGAGGCTGATTTCAACAGTCAGACAGACAGAGTTCCTGAGCTTCTGGCCATTCCTTGAGATTCGAGCTTTGACTTGATCTTAAGAAGAACGACTATCTTACTTTGATAAGATCTCGTTTCAAATTCTCACTTCGATAAATGAAGGAAGAATCATTAAACCCCTCACGATTCAATCAGAATCTGTGATTTGGTAGTCCACGAGTCAAAGCGCTCCCGGCACAGGCAAAGATCCCACGCAAGCAGCGATCCAAACAACGATCCTGCGTTTGTTTCTTAAGAGTTATAATTTTCTTTTGTTGTGTAAAAGAGGTCTTATAAAAAGACCATTTCTTTTGAATTTATTGTAATCGACCGAAGATATAATGAATTCCACAACGAGACCAACTTTTGATACAAACAAACTGACGACCACAGTGGGAGCCAACGGTCTCGCTGCCAAGACCGTCGTGTCGCAGCCAACCATCAAGATCCCGGTTGAATCAACGGTCGAGTACGAGTTCGACCAAGCGAAGTTTGAGGAGTATTGTCATTCTCATCTGTAAAGTCTTCCTCGCCTCGCAAATGCAGGAAGATTTCATCTTTGTTGAAGTTGTCAAACACTACAGATGAAGACTCTCGCTTAATTGTTGCTGAGGATTCTACTCGCAACCTCTCTGCTCATAATGACTCTTCTCCAATTAAGGAGTCATTAAATCAAAGCCCGCCGGCATTGCAGAAACAGCGTCAGCGCCGTGCTCGCCAAATAGCTAAAGCATTTGAACAAACTGACGGAGTTCGTTATTATGCGGACTTAGAGTCGAGGAAACAACAAGTGGCTTGTTCAACTCAACGACAAACTACTCACGTTTCTGCACAACTCACGATGGATGAATGGACTCTCGTCAAAAGGACTCGGTCAACCCTCAAAGAACGTATACAAAAGCGTCATGCAAACGCTACCCATGCCCGTGCTCTCTTACAACAAAGACGAAAAATAAACAAGAAAACGGTGGCCAAAGAATCACCAAAATTCTATAAAGTTTGGATTCCGAAGTCTGGAGTTGTGCAAAATCAGCATTCGGAGCCCGCTAAGACTCCATACCCGCAAGGGGGTGGTTCTAAACGTGCGACTCATGACATAACCTTAGATCACTCAAAGACAATAATAAATTGTCCTAAGAATGCCAACAAGGTTTTACACCCCCAGAAGAAGACGCATTCACCAAATGACATCGTCATACCTGGGAGGTCATGCCAACAGACGATACGATTTTTTGGCAATCATACCGATGAATCGTATTATCAAGTTGGGGGTGTGAATAAATTTCGAAAGAGAGTTATTCGAGAAATAAACTCTCATTGTTCCTGTGCGCGACTCGTTAAAGCAACATTGTCAAAATATAACTGCGCAAAACGAGAAGCCGTCCCACGAAAAGCCTCGGTGTTCCATAGTCTTTTCACCAAAATGTCGAAGCCTAAGTCGAGACATTTCTACAAGAGAAGATCAGCTGTCCAAGATGACGAATTCCCTGAAGTCACCATCAACATGGCTGATAAAGGAAAATCTAAACGGCATTCAAATGAATCAAATCCCGACTTTTCCCCAAGAGGAAAAGTCAATTCAAGAATTGCCCAACGGATGTCTCGGTTCTAGTTAAGAGCCACCAGACATAGGGACTACAAAAGAATGCATGAAGGAAAGTCATCAGAGGACGAGCTCTCGGACACTTGTTCTGCGATCGCTTCGGATGATACAGTATCTAGCACAGGGCAAACCAGAGAAGTACTCACAATCACCTCTGATCAGTTCGCTCAAATACTTCAAGAAGCTCTAGCGAAGCAACGTGAAGAAATTAGAGCTGAGATGAAGACAGAGATGGAGTTAGTTATCCAACAAATGAGAGAATTGCTAACTCAACGGCCTCAACCTCCTGAGTCCAGTCAGCGAGCTGAATCCAGCCGCCACACTCAGAATGTTGTAGATGATAGTGATCCAGAAGTGTATGAAGTCATTATGGCTGATACGCCTCCCAATAGCAATAACGCTGGGGGTGGTTTAACACATCCTCCCAATAACGATATTGGGGGTGGTTCAATGGCACCTCTTACAGGGGGTGGTCTAACTCATTCTCCTCAACGTCCTTCGAATGAAGACATAGACGATGACGAGAAAATGAAAGAGCTTGAAAACAAAATCAACGCTTTGATGACGGCTCAAGAAGTGAAAAGACGGGTATTCCATATCCCTATCCAAGAGAATGGGATTCAATACCGTACCCGGCAAAATTCAATCTGATTAATTTCACACCGTTTGACGGGAAGAGCTCGCCTACTCAGCACTTGATTTATTTCAAGTCTCATTTGGGCATGATCTCTAGAAATGAGGCTTTAATGGTCCGGTCATTCGTTGGCACCCTTCGTGGGCCCGCCTTCGATTGGTACCGACGTCTCAAGCCAGGGAGCATCAATTGCTGGGATGACATGGAAAGTTTATTTCTCAATAATTTCTTTGATGATGATACCAAAGTATCAATCGGAACCCTTCTGGATGAGAAGCAAAAAAACGGAGAGTCGGTCGATAATTTTGTCAAGCGCTTCCGTAACAAGGCAATGAATTACAGAGATCCTGTTACAGAGGAGTTCATCCTGCAAACATGCCACAATAATCTCTCCATCGATGTCCTGCTAAAAGGATTACGGATCCAAACTATTGTGCGTACCACAGAAGGGTTCTTCATCCCACCGAGATTTGCTTTGGACTCAAAAACAAAATCCAAGCCCTAATTAACACCGGCGTCATAACGGCGAAACAAGCCAATTAAAGACGACTTTACTCCATTGGATACACGAGTATAAACTGTTTCCCCAAACTCCAATGGGTGCACGAGTATAAATTGTTTCCCCTAACTCCGATGAGTATACGAGTATAAACTGCTTCTCCATCTCACTCCGAAGAGTATACGAGTATAAACTGCTCCTCGATACTCCAACAGGTATATGAGTCTAAACTATTTCCTTTCTTTCACGGGAAGTTCCTGGAGATCGCTATGCATAGTACTCTTAAGGATAACCCGATCATGCAGTTGAATATAATGATAAACCCAGTTTAATAAAAAAAAGCTGGGGGTGGATGGTTCATGTAACGGGAAGTTCTCGGAAGAATGCTATATGTAATTTTCTTAGGGATAACCCGATCATTACGAACAAAGTGATAAACACTACATCCCCACGATGATTTTCAAATACTCTTTTACTAAGATGAGATTCGATCACTTCTTTAGATCAATCTTCCCTCACAAAACTCATATTTGGTCAAACCTTTAAACAGTTAAGACCAAAACCAAAATCCCCTCTCGATTCCTTCAATGAACGAGAGGTCCACAAATTGAACGATCAAACATTTAAACAGTTAGGATCGTCTCAAAACTCCCAATTGGTCAAACCTTACTACAGTTAAGACCACAAAGCCAAAGTCTCTTCTCGATTCATTCCACGAACGAGAGTTCCACTTTCAGTTGAATAATCAAACCTTATGGCAGTTAGGATTATTCAAACCCGTCCAGATTCTCTAAGTGGAGATCCCACTTTGAGTTTTCTTTGCATCAGGAGATAGAATATAAAATTCTTCCTCTCCGATTTCGGGTTTATCTCTACCAACAAAAAAAAAGAGACAAGGAGATAGAATATAAAATTCTTCCTCTCCGATTTCGGGTTCATCTCTACCAATAAAAAAGAGACCAGGAGATAGAATATAAAATTCTTCCTCTCCATCATCGGGTTCATCTCTACCAACAAAAAAGAGACCAGAATACTCCAATAGGTATATGAGTCTAAACTATTTCCCTAATCTCAACAGGAAGTTTCTAGAGAATATCACTCAGAATATTCTTAAGAATAACCTGAATACTCCAATAGGTACACGAGTCTAAACTGTTTCCCTACCCTCAACAGGAAGTTTCTGGAGAATATTAATCTGAATATTCTTAAGGATAACCTAGTGAGCTCTCAATGGATGTATCAATTCAGTGGTAAAAGCTGATCCCACAAGAACAAATACCAGCTTCGATTCAAGATCTCGACAACGGTCAAGCGATAAACGCGATGCCGGGAGAACATTAGCTATTCTACAAAGAACTGAATAGACTAAAGGAAGAAGAGATCAAGGGTTGAAGCCATTTGCAAGTCCTTCTGCACGATCTACTCAACCAAGCATTGAAGGGATCGTAAGTAAAATCTATCCTATCCAAAGTATCCCAGACTCTTATATAAAAGAATGCGTCTGGAATACTTTGGAGGGGGTATCTGTAGGCGTCAAAAAATGCTGAAAGATATCCAAATACAGCTCAAGAGGAAATCATCCAAAGAGCAAAAGAACACAAAGAAACAGTATAGACTGTCTCGGCACGTGAGACAGTGTTTACTATCTCGTCGTGCGAGACAGTTTTTACTGTCTCGCAGAGCGAGACAGTTTTTACTGTCTCGCCATGCGAGGCAGTGTTTTACTGTCTCGCACGTGAGACGGTGTTTACTGTCTCGCACGCGAGACAGTTTTCAAAGGCCCAGAAACAGTTTTATAAATCGCCGACACGATTGACAGGGGCTGAGCATTTTCCAGAGAGATTAGAGCAGAGAGCCTTGAGTTTTGGTGAATTAGAGCAAGAGAGAGAGTCTTCCTTCTTCACAAACATCCTCAAGAAGCTTCTAGCGAGTCCTAGAGATCTAAGCTCAGACTTGATCTTTGGAAGAGTGAACATCTTACATCGATAAGATATTCGCTTCAAATTCTTACTTCGATAAACGAAGGAAGAATCATTAAACCCCTCACGGTTCAATCAGAATCTGTGATTTGGTGGTCCACGAGTCAAAGCGCTCCCGGCACAGGCAAAGATCCCACGCAAGCAGCGATCCAAACAACGATCCTGCGTTTGTTTCTTAAGAGTTGTAATTTTCTTTTGTTGTGTAAAAGATGTCTTATAAAAAGACCATTTCTTTTGAATTTATTGTAATCGACCGAAGATATAATGAATTCCACAACGAGACCAACTTTTGACGCAAACAGGCCTCATGGCTCATTTCATTTCTAGCCACTCTTCCGCTCGTTTAGGGGCTGTTTGTTTGCCCAAAAATGAGGAAATAGGGTGCCACATGGGATTTAGGGAAATGTCAATAGTGCCACATGGGATTTAGGGAAATGTCAATAGTGCCACATCAAATTTTGGTTTCAAGGGATTTGTAAAGCACAAGTTTGTTTCGTTGTGTGATTTAAAGAAATGAGGGTGTCACGTAGGATGTCACGTCAGATTTTGGAGAAAACCCATTTCAGACCGAAAACCTCTGAAATGGGGTGGAAATGTCACACCGGGCAATATTTAATTGCCCAAAACACTGTTGAAACAACGACTGAAGATTAAAATATAATATTTAAATGCTGAAATCACTATTGAAACGACGACTGAGTTCTTTTTTTAAACAAACCCAAAAAATAAAAATATAAGATTAAAAGACAATATTTAAATGCTGAAATCACTATTAAAACAACGGCTTGATTTTATATTTTTTTAATTTCAATGTCAAATAAAAGTAATAAAAGAAATACGAGAAACTCTTTTTAAATGTCAATGGGGTTTTCAAACACTGTTGTCCATTTCTTCTTTTTTTTGGAAATGTACCAAAAAAATATCCGCAACTCGCTCGTGGGGAGCACGATGCGCCCTTGTCCAACCTGGGCGTTCCTATAAAATTCCCCCGGTCAACTTACCGCTCGCCATTTCAACTCATTATTCCTCCTCCTCCTCCTCCGTGATTAGCGTCACAAATTATTTCTCTCATTTTCAAAAACAAAATAAATAAAAGAAAGAACCCTCAACCCGCTAACAACTCACTTGCTCCCATTATTCATAGTCGTGGACCCCACCAATTTTCCCCTTTCAACTCGTGAGCCCACTCCAATCAGTAGCTAATAACAAATTCATGACCTTATAATAAGTATTAACATTAATTAATCTACTTGATTAATTATTATTCTCCTGAAACGCCCCCGGCTCCTTCATGTGCGAGCCTTTGCTCTAGTGTGAGAGAGAGAGAGAGGGGGGGAGTGAGAGAGAGAAACAAAGCTCCGTTCTTTCTAGAGAGAGAAAGTAGTCAGAGAGAGAAGCAAAGGGGAGCAGCTGAAGCAAGATGCTCGGCTCCTCCCATTTTTTGCTGCTATTTCTTCTCTGGGTCTCTGCTGCTGCTCCTGATTTTGCTGCTGGCAATAAAGGTGATGGCTTGATTTGACTTCTTTTTTTCTCTCCCTATTCTGTTGTTACAGGATCCTAAAATGTGGGAGCTGGTAAAAAATGGATATTCTTAGTTGGGAGGTTTAATGTGGGAGTGAATGCCCAATTTTGGGTTTCCTTATATAGATATCTTGTTGATGAAGGAAAATGTTACTTTATGTTGTTATGTTTTCTATTTGATTTGTTTTAAGCTAAGATTTGGTCCGTGTGATGAGAAATTAGTTGGGTTTGTGGGTTAATTCTACAATTTTAGATTTGGGTTACTTTGTTTTGAAGTCAAGGACTCAAGGGTGGTGATTTCGGATCACCTCTGCACACTTTTTAGCAGTTCAGAAATAGTAACCAGGATCTATCTTCCCTTGGAATGATTATTTCGTTGCCTTTTATGTGTTTCTCTCTCCAATTCCTGAGATCCAATTTGGGGGTCTTTAATGTTTCATTCGCTAAATGCAACTTTCTTCAATAGATTGATTGATAGACCGCATACTATCTAATTTTTACGGTGATTAAGACAATATATCTTTTTATGCTTATTTCGGTTGCTTGGATGCTTACTTAAAATGGGTCAAAATTAATTTTAATAGCAATGCTCATTGCAGAACCATATGCAATTCGAATAAGCTGTGGGTCTCGTCAGGATGTTCGATCCAAGCCTACTGATACCTTGTGGTATAGGGACTTTGGCTATACTGCTGGAAGACTAGCGAATGCCACACGCCCCAGTTTTATTGTTCCTCCACTTAAAACCCTTCGTTATTTTCCTCTCTCCGATGGCCCCGAAAATTGCTACAACATCAATAATATTCCTAATGGACACTATCAACTGAGAGTTTTCTTTGGTCTGATTGCTGATGCCAATCTAGACAATGAGCCTATTTTTGATATTTCGGTTGAGGGAACTCAAATTTATTCTTTGAAGCCCGGCTGGAGCAATAACGAGGAGCAATCTTTTGCCGAATCTTTAGTTTTTGTTTTGGATAGATCAGTTTCTATTTGTTTCCATAGCACGGGACGTGGAGATCCTTCTGTACTGTCAGTTGAAATTCTTCAAGTTGATGACAAGGCATATAGCTTTGGTCCTTCTTGGGGTAAAGAAACGATACTCACGACTGTTAAAAGATTGAATTGTGGTACCGGGAGACCAGCTTTTGATGAGGATTATAATGGCAATCATTGGGGTGGAGATAGATTTTGGTTAGGAGCTTCGACTTTTGATCAGGGCTCTGATCAGTCTATTTCAGTCGAGAGCAAAATTGAACAAGCATCCGCTTCTCCAAATTTTTACCCTGAACAAATTTATCAGTCAGCAATTGTGAGCACAGATAAGCAGCCTGATTTATCTTTTCAAATGGATGTAGATCCAAATAAAAATTATTCGATATGGCTTCACTTTGCTGAGATTGATCCCAGAATATCAAGTGAAGGACAAAGGATCTTCGATATATTGATAAATGGTGATATTGCTTTTAAAAATGTTGATATTATTCGTAGTACTGGGGAACATAATACAGCTCTTGTGCTGAATAGAACTGTTGCGGTGAGTGGGAAAGTTCTGACTGTTACCTTGCGCCCTTCAAGGGGAAGTCATGCCATCATCAATGCAATTGAAGTTTTTGAGATCATTGCAGCAGAGCTCAGAACTTCATCTGAAGAAGGTATGTCTGCCGGCTTTTGTAGAAAAATACATCTGTTCCTTCATGCACATGAGAAGTAATATTCTTTGCTTTAATGCTTATATTTCATGATTTTATATGGTGTTCAGTTCATTAGTTTCACTCCTATTATATACCCTTAGTATTATCTCATTGGAAAACTATCGGCTTCCGTTAATAATAGAAAACAAATGTATCGTAATGTATCTTGTTGACATGTTATATGTTACTAAGTCATTTATACAATGGACAAAGTGATTAATATTACTTTCCTAACATTTAGCTATAATCGTTTATTTTTGTATAAACAGGTTAATAATGATTATTAGCAGTTTTTATTCTATCTTGGGTAGGAACAAAATGTGTTATTTGAGGGGTCTTTTTTCTGTTATTATTAGGTTTTGCTCAAATAAATTCTTGCATTATTTTCTCTAACTCATTTTCAAATGGTATTTTAATAGTTAGAACTTTGCGAGTGTTGAAGAACTCTTTGGGGCTTCCACTCCGTCTTGGCTGGAATGGTGATCCATGTGTTCCTCGGCAACATCCTTGGAGTGGAGTGGACTGCCAGTTCAACAGAGTTAGTGGCAAATGGAACATAGATGGATTGTACTTTCTCGACCTTGCATTTATTTATGATCTAAGCAGTATCTTACTTTGATTTCAAAACTTTCTTTCCTATGCTATACCTTTCCCTATCTGGATTTAGAAAAACAACAGAGTTTGTTATGTTTGAGATGAAATTAGACTTGTTTTATTTGGAATTTATTCGCAGTTTTTAAATAAAATGTGTTTCCGAAGTATGCATATTTGGCTTATAAGTTTGAGTTCACAAGAATGTGTCTAATCTTATAAATAGGTACATATATCCGCATGCGAATATGCTAATAAACAAATGCAGGTCTTTGTATGTGATAATTTATAATATAGAGTTTTTGCATAGGTAATACATGCACCCCTGGTCTTAATTTAATGTCAAGTGCAAGAATTGTAGCTGTACATATTTGTCATCATACTCACCCCTGGTCTTAATTTATTGTTAACTGCAAGAATTGTAGCTATGTATATTTGGCGAGAAACACATTTACTAGAAAACTTACATGTAGATTCAGATTCTGACATAGTAATGGTCCATTGGTCACCCTATCATTAGCTAAACAGCTGCACCTTACCTGCCTAAGCCAGACGGGCTTTAATTGCTTGTTTTTGTCCAAGTATTAGGCTTTTCTCATTGTTGTTCATGTTACTGTCATAAACATGAACCTCATAGGTCATGACAAGGGAGGTCAGGCCTATTCATGCCTTGAGTAGGAAGAAATATACTCATTGCATGTGGCACCTTGGATTGTGTTTTCCCTTTTTCCCCCTTAGGTCGACCCTCAAAATGCGTTGTGTGTGTGTGCATATCAACTGCTACATAACTTTACTGCAAATATTTGCTTCTTGGTCTATTCAGCATCATATCAAAATGCATAGGAAAATAGGAATTGCTTCATAGTTTGAGTTTCTTTCTCACAAGTGGCACTCATGTACATGCATATATACATACATCGATATAATGTACAACATACTTCGTTTCTCACTATGAAGCATTTTTTGCATGTATTGATGTCTGATGATGTCATGCTCCTACATGTGAATGGTTGTGTACTTTTCAATAAAGTATTATATGTAAGCACAATAAACATTACAATTACCTATTTGTTATTATTTGTCTTTTTTTGCTTAAGAGACTGAATTTTTTTCTTCTGAATTCGCAGAGGTTTAGACAACCAAGGTCTAAGAGGTCTCTTGCCAGAAGACATATCTAAGCTGCATCATTTGCAAAGCATGTGAGCTTACAAATTACTTTTACTTTATTTTATTTTCTGTATGCTTGTTCAGTAGTGTTACTGCTGTTTATGAAATTTTGTCATGTAATATCTAGCAGCAACTTCAAGATCCATTATCTAGTACTGTGGTCTAAGTCTAAAACAGACTATGGATAGTATTAGTTATTAATATTTATCATAAATGGAAATGGTAACAGATCTCCCGTTTTTAACAGAAACTTGAGCGGGAACAGTATACAAGGGCCAATTCCCCATTCTCTTGGTACTATAAGTGGGTTGCAGGAATTGTGAGTACATTATTGGTATCCTTGCTGCCTTTCCAATTCTCTACATTTCATTGATATCTTAAACCAGTTTTGGTATAAATTTCTAAACTTGAGCTGTTCATTTGTATTTGCATTTTTATTTTCTTACCAGGATCAGCCTTGATTTAAGCTGTTCATTCGTAATTGTTATCGATGTATGTTACATAGCTAAGTTCCTTTAGAAATTATTGTTATTTAAGATCTCCAGCTGAACTTTGGAATTTCTTATGTGGATAATGATAAAAAGAGTATCTATTTCCTATATGCTCCTTGCCATATTATACTGTTTCTGGACTTCAGAGTTTACGGTAATGCCTATGATACAATGGATATCAAGCTATAGTAGCTTTAATAGATGTATGTTGTTCCTCTTAACTCTGTCTGAAATTGGGTGCATATGAGAAAGATCACAAGTAAGAAAAAGATTTACTGTGAGTATAAATTCATAGAAACATATAAATGGATATGGAGCAACCGTTTGCATGTTTTTTCTTTAGTTCTCTGCCATGTTCCAAAACCTTTTCTTTCTAGTAGAATATTGGTACCCATGTTTCTTTCCATTATCAGAAAGTTGTGCTCTTGCTTTTCTCTCTAACATCTGGTATGTGCTTGTTTCAAATTAAGGTTCAACTACATGCCAATAATGTATTTTCTTCCTTTTCTTTTCTGTGTGTGGGTGCACATGAACGTGAGAGGAGAGGGAGAGCAGAAAATTTCGGTTCATTATCTATTTTCTCATTTCTCTTATAAAAAGCATTAGTATGCAAACTTGTTTATTTAGTTTATGCATCAAGAAAATGCTCTATGTTAGTAACCAACTTTTTAACATGTTTTGTAGAGACCTATCTTATAATGACCTCAATGGTTCAATTCCGGAAAGTCTTGGCCAGCTTACATCATTAAAAATATTGTAAGAGAATTTGCTTGAATATTGAATTCCTAACACTTTCTTGCAGCTAACTAGCAGTTAACATCCTGCTCAACTTTTCTCTAGGAATCTAAATGGAAATTCTTTGTCTGGAAGAGTTCCTGCTGCTCTTGGAGGAAGGCCTCTACATGGAGCTAGTTTCAAGTAAGCAATTATCCCCATGGCAGTAGTTACCAATTTCGTATCTTGCCTTGATCACTTTACTATATTTCTCAACTATTATGCATATGTAATGTTATGCATTTACTGATACATATGTATACTGACATAGGTCCTATAAAAATACCTCATAGATTGAATTTCCAAGAAACCTGCTTACTGGTGTTTCCGGTTATTGTTTGGAAACAATTCAACAATTTGTGGGCCCAATAAAGCTTTACAATATTATATAGAGACTATGAGTCTTCCATAATCATTTTATGTATGCTCATTGTTACCGCAAAACTCAAAATATAGAAACAATCGAAGCATGATAACCTACTATTGTGAAGAGAAGAGAGACGAGAAAAATACTTGAATATTCATCAGGTTTGTCCTTCGCCTCCATCAACGAATTGAGAAGCAGAAATGTAACTGATCTTGTGAGAATGGTACAAAATTTCTTAAGAGAGAGATTCTAATTACACTCAAAATCTCAACAGTAAATTTTTTTTCTCTTGTTTGCGGCTACAACCTTCTTCAGCATGATTTTGATGTTTACCGTGACAAATGCAGCTTTACTAGCAATGATGGTCTATGTGGCATCCCCGGATTACCTTCATGTGGTCCCCACCTCTCTGTTGGTGCCAAGATTGGCATTGCATTTG
>NC_033796.1:24690897-24694050 GCF_001876935.1 Asparagus officinalis
TGGCTTGCTGGTGGAAGAGAAGGCAGAACATCCTTCGAGCCCAGAAAATGGCTGCTTGTGAGAAATGAACTATCTCATACATTTCGAGAAATAAACTATTTCATACATTTCCCTTTTCCTTTCTCTAAAGAAGATCGTCTGATAAAAATTTGAAATATCTTGTATCCTTTTGCAGCAAGAGAGGCTCCATATGCAAAATCAAGGACACATTTCGTTCGAGATGTGCAAATGACCAAGCCTCATCGTGTTCATGACCATTCACGGAATCCTATTGAGGGTTGACCTAACCTGACTTTTGATCACCAGCTCTTGTTCATTCTCTTGCATCTTCTCCTCCATTTTTTCTGTTTTTGTCCCAATTGGTTAGCTGCTTGTCAATGTTGTGATCTTTTTCATGGTTTGTTTTCTTTCTTCTTTTTCTGGGATCAGACGATTATGTTATAGGTAGACTGATAAGTTCATAACTTGCTGAGGTTTTGTTAAAGAGAAGATAACAGCAAATTTATGGCATTGTAAACTGTAAATAGAAGATCTTATTTCTTTTGTATCTCATTTTTGTTTTTGAAATGGGTTTTTCTTGTATTCCTTTGTTCTTTTTATTTGCGTTTGTTGTTTTTCACTCTGCTTAATAGTGTTAACAGATGAATCATCTGACTCGCAATGTCTCGTTTTATTATTCTAGAAATCTCCATTTATGACAGGGTTTCTTAATTAAATACTAGTGCTCTGGTCCATGGGATGCATGCATCACATGAAATTTTGAGTATATTCATTGGGTTTTTTCAACATTGTGAGTTTTAAGTGAATTTTTGTGATTTTTTTAAGTGTGGTACACCCTCTTTGATTTTCGTTCTGAGTGTGATTTTTGCAGATGTAAGGCACTTTCAAAGTTTTAAAAATCCCAAAGGGCAAAAGGAGAGCTTTTCTTAACTTATAGTCTGTATTCAGCTAACCTCAGTGTGGTGGTTCAAAGTCCTAACCTTGGCCGTTGCCATCGGTAACATTTCGCGGAACATTGACCAAGGTTAATTAATGACATTTTCTTTTTATTCATGTACTTATTTGTTTATTTTAGATCCATTTATCATCCCTCATTTTTTGGCATTTTTATATACTTATAAGCATGCACTGCCTGTATAAATAACTATGGTCCATTAGGTGGATCCAAAAAAAAAAAAAAAAAAAAAAATCTCCCAACATGTGAATCATCAATCCATGATATCACCTACAGGACTATAAAAGAATATCAGAGAATGAGACTAAGCTTGAGCATGATTTAGTCCAATTATAAAAGTGAAAGGGGTGACTGCATCGAGGGGCGGTGGATGCGCAAGTGTAGGCAATTGCCAAGAAAAGCAACTCCTTCAGGTTCAAAGAATCTACCGACGTGCAGTCAATGTACTTGCGATGGCTGGACTGCAAATAATGCTCTCTCTTTTGTGAGTACAGGTGCTTATGTACAAAGGAAGTTCATAATTTTTTAGTGCTTTTAGTTGTTAGAGAAATTTAAGCTTCTGTGGAGTCTCTTTGACTAATAAATGAATTCCGTCAATATTGTCTTCTGTTTGTAATTCTAGAAACAATGTCAACGACATTGCGCTGTCAACTCTATGCAACACGCTAAATGGCCAAAAAAAAAATCCATCACCATGCTAATAAGAATTTCAATAATCTTTCCTTCTGTTATTGATGACTCATCCATACTGGCTTACTAGAACATGGTAAAACTAGGAATGATTTGAAAAAAAATGGTATTCTTCGTTATAATCCCCTAATAAATCTCAAAATCTTAATAGTGTTTGGTGCCTCTATCTTTACATTCAATTAAAGGACTAATAACATGAGTCTCACAGATATCATCTTATCATCTGTGGTCTCTGACTCCAAAATTTCAATCCCTCGTCGCATCTAGTCTGTAAATTGATGTTATTAGCAAAAGCATTTTATAGAAGATATGATATGTATGTAGTAATATAGGGAAAAGTAGATGGGAGATGGCGACTCATTTAACGAAATAAGCTTCTAAATAATGATCAGAGATAAGATCTAGCCTACCAGTCCACCAGAAGATGTGGTTTTCACTCATCTCTCTGATAGCTCATTGTAGTAAATAAGTCGTCACTTCATAACCATCATAATTTATTATTCGTGTTGTAGACAATTTCTGCCTGTTGAAGATGAGTACAAAGTTGTATTATATGGGGAATATTTTGTGAGAAGTACATCAATATTCAATTAACTGAACATATGAACAACCATATTTTAAAGTAAATTAATCTTGTTTACGTCAGAAAATTGATATGTGATTTGTGGGAGGTTAAACTTGGTTTCTGTGTGCCTTAATCGTCTTTGATGGTTAATCTTCTACTGAAGATCTTGAAACTGTATTTCCCCGCACGAGTATCAGATGTTTGAGACATTGGAGGTTGACCCCTCTGGTGTGCCCTCCGACGCTCAAGTCAACGACTATTTTTAGTTAATCCGAAGAGAAAATTAGAGCATAGTTGTTTACATCAGAAATTTAATTGTGGGGATTAGAGTTGATTAGGAGAGCTCATGGTCCATCAATCCTCTTTGATGGTTGATTGCTCTGAGCAAAAGACAAATTCATGCACATACGAAATATTAGAGGGACGGTGTTTGGTTCTCCAGTGGATCTTCCAACGATCAATTTAGTGGTGATCTTAAGGAAAAGAAATGTATGAAAGAAATAGTTTTTAGGATCTTTAGTTATAGAGAACAACATACCTCTATGCAGAAAACAGTATGCCTATTTATAGTAAGTCGGAAAGGGTATTTGATTAACTTCGGCAGGTCCATGCAATCAACTTAGTGAGCGAACACTTTACGCGCATCGGCAGCTAGTGGTCCGAGTCATCCTCACGTTTAATGTGGCGACGACAAAACAGCTAAAGTGTTACATGGCCTGAGGTGTCATTATGACTTCGGCGGGGGGGTGTAATGATGGCTCTAACCATGCATAATGCGATGGTGACTAACTGACATTACTGGAGAAGACAAAGCAGATAGGTTCTCCCATTATTCGAGATACAATGGTGTTGATGTTAATAATCACACAGATGATGTAATGGGGATGAGATTGAGTAGGGGATGCTAACTTCTCCGAATATCTAGTTTTGACTTGAGTTGCTT
>NC_033796.1:24694060-24707515 GCF_001876935.1 Asparagus officinalis
ACGTTTAACAACTCGTAAGAGGACGGAGACTAGTTACCCATTTTTCCTCTGACGATCAAGTTAGTGATGTTCTTAAGGGGGAAAGTAGTGAACTGTGTGAGTTCTTCGGTGCAGTATAGTGGAGAAAAATTCTAAGAAAATTGTTTACCTTTGCATTGGGAATAGTTGTCCCTCTTATAATCATGTAGGAAAAGGATTTTAGTCTTTCTCCATTGAGTCTAAGCTGGCGGCTGAGTCGGCATCGACTTTATGCATGTCAGTTGTGGAGTGGTCACAGAATGGGTGTTGTCACTTCGACATTAATAAGATGGGATAGGCGACGCACAAAGCCGGCGTGGTCCGATGTATCATAAATAGTACCAGGGATGGAGAAATAATGGCATCTGTCAAGCATTCAATGTGATGTCGATGCGCTGTCAGCGGGTGGTTTGAGGTCAAAGTTGCCCTTTGACTGGTGTCGAGGAGTATTGAGAAGCAACGCCTTTCGAGTCGACCCAACGAGATGCTAGCTAATTAACTAGTTGAATGGACTTACAGCGAGTCATCTTTGATGAGAGGACCGACAAGTACTACCATCCGAGTCGACCTAGCAAGATGTCGACTCGGCGAGTCAGCTAGGTCGGGACCCTGACTATCCTAAGTGTCGAGTTGACTTCATGGTGCGTGGATGTTTGCCTGTTGTTGGCAAAGTGCCATAATTTGGCAACTGAAAACACCATAACAAATGTCGAGGCTGAGTCGAGATGCTTTTCGTCTCAGTCCTTCGAGAGAGCCCGAGGGAGGACGCCTTTGACTTTAGAGGAAATCCCTGAGTGATGACTCTTTTCGTCTCGATCCTCTAAGAGAGTCCGAGTTGTGATGCCTCTCATCTCAGTCCTTTGAGAGAGTTTGAGTGGGGACGCTTTCGTCTTGGTTCTCAAGGTGCATTAAGGAGGGGAGCCGACGTTCGTGAGACACGGGTCGGGTTGGCGTTATGATGCACGCCTTCTAAAAAGTAGTTTACACTTAGCAATTTGTATAATACAACAATTGTCTTGTTGACTTTTTGTGTTTGCTTACCTTGGGTTGATGGAAATCATCATTATTTATAGATGACTACGGGGGCACATTGGTAATTTTGGCTGAGTATTTGCAGCTCTGGCTTAGACACCACTTTACAGGTGTCAGCAATAAATTTGCCAAGTCGTCTTTGTATAGTGATGGGATAGTTGGAGCAGAGGTATGTCCGAGAAGTTTTGAAGGCTCCAGCTCTGTTATGATGTTCTCATTCGCCAAGGTGCAACTCATTGCCAAGTACCGGATAGGTGTACTTATGCATGCAATGTCCCAATCAAGTTAGCGGCTAGAGACCAGCGAGGAGTTTGACTTAGCCGACTAGTCGAGTCGACATTCCTTAATGTCGACTCAAAAGGCGGTATCAGTCGACCCTCTTGTCGAAGACGACTCGCCACAAGCCCACTCGATCACTTACTGTACGCCTTACGAGGACGACTCGAAAGGCGTTACTTCTTGGTGAAGTTAAAGGACAACTTCTGTCTCGAGCCTTTCCTACTAACGACATGTCAACAACACATTTAATGCATGATAGATGCATCATGCCTCTGGCCCCGATAGCCTTCATGACTCATCGGACCACGTGGGCACCGTCATGCCGCCAATCACTTCTCGTTTAATGTTGAAGTGATCCTTCCCCGACTCACCAACTGACATCTATAAAGTAGATGTTGACTCAGCTACCAACCCACACTTCACCACCGCCATCTTGTGCTCAGTTGAAATGACCAATCTACCCTTATATCCTCGGTATAAATATAGGTACTATTCGTATATAAGAGGATCTTCTTCTTTTCTTCTCTGGATCTTTTTGATCTTATCTGATCTTTAAGTAGACATATTACACATACAAGAACTCTTATAGTTCTTCATTTTTCCCCACTCAAGTTCATTAGCTAACTTGACCATCGGAGGAACTACAAGGGATCCAAGCCTTGTCCTCTTACGAATTCCTGTGTGTGCAGGCTTTTTAGTAACCCAACTCAAGAACATGACATAAAGTCAGGGAAGAAAGCGGCCTCTCATTAATATTGAACAATCCCATCTAACAACGGATACAACTGACTGTGTGAGTACTTAACATCAACAAACTCCCCTAAGAGCTTGAGATAGGAAGTCCGAATGTGCTCCATCCGTTCAAACATCTCCTGCTCCACCAGAGCACCTCGAACCAATTAGCTTCGAAGGCTTAAGTGATGATCGACATTGGGAACTCCCCTCAAGAACTCATCGTCTTGAGGAAGATAGAATTGATCAACTGCCCTCAACTAAGTCACGTGAGAGCCGAGGATAGTCCCTTTGGCATCAAGATGGCGAGCAGCCTCAAAGCGGTGCTCGGGGTTGGACTCCTGCACATATCGAGGGTCGTCCCAGTCCCTATGAGGTACGCCCTCATCTTCTCCCATTCTTCTTCTCGGATCTCATCAACACGATGGAAGAAGGGATATTCTGACCCTGAGGAAGGCTTCATCTCCTCCTCAGCCGGCTCTTTTCGGCGGCGGGATGACTCACCATGACAAATAGTAAGCCCTGCTTGGCCGTCATAGCTCTAGCCTCGACTCCCTCTCCTTAAGGAGCCTCAGCTGGTTCTCTCAAGACCAATTCATCCAGATGGATGACTTCGGTCTCAGTCATCTCAGCCGTCGCCTATGCCTCTTGTTCCTCATCTTCCCCTCCTCGGCCGCCTCAGCCTTTGTTGGAGGAATGTCCAAACGAAGACGCTTTGTAGTCCTGGACGATGACTCCTCATGAGGAGCATCCAAATGAACAATAGGTGCCAGCGCCGCTTCCGCTCCCCCTATAATGAGGGCTGAAGCTCTCTCATGGTCCTGGACGGTAGGAGGCACGACCGACACACCGACAACTCACAATACCAACTTGTCGAGCAGATAGTCGACTCAACAAGAGCCAGTGTACGCCTTGATCAGGTCGAGTGCCTCCCTCTTGTCTGTAGACAACTCACCTCCTATGAGAACTTCCCTCCTTATCTCGGGCCAATTGGAGCAGCCCAACTCCAGATTTTCCCTTGCGATCCAGACAAACCTCTCCTTTCAATCCTTGTGTGAGTCAGGGAGGCCGGTGAGGAGCCTGAACTTCCCCACTATCTGAAAGTGGAAGTGGGGCTCAGTTTGGTTCACCTTCACTACCACCAATCGGCCCAAGACCCACAAAGATGGCCTTATCCCTAGCCAATGGTAGATCACGACGAACCCTACTAGGATAGCGATGGTGTTCGACTTCATCTGCGCTAGTGATACCCCCAGCACCGTGAATACTTGCTTGAGGAAAGGGTACAGAGGCAACCGTAAGCTAAATTCTAGATGCCTTAAGTACAGCGGACCTTGCTCAGGTCCATGATCATATATGGCCTCCGACCTTGTCGGGGCCAACAGCTCATACTCTTTGGGGACATCAAACTTCCTATGGATTGTCCTCTTCTGGGCCAGAGTCACCTTAGAGTGAATCCTCACCAGGAGAGCTCGTCGATCAACACGCTCAGACGCCATTGAGACTTGCAGAGATGATCACCAGAAGTGATGAACGAAGAAGATTTCTGAGTTCTCTCAAGGGAATTTGAAAAGATAGCAACCGCCACCCATATGGTCCTATTCCTATATATATGCAGCTGACTTTACAACTATCAGAATTTGATTGGCCGGATCAAGCTTCGTCTAATGATCAGGATTAATTCTCAGAATCTAAAGTACCCTCTCTAAAATTGAGGCACAACTCACTCACCTCGAACAACCCACAATCTGCAAAGAAAAATAGAGTTATGGCAGTCAAAAGGAATGTATGGTGACGTCAGCCACGTCAAATCTGGAGAGACTTTTTAGTTTCTCATCCAGTACGCACCCACGTCCGTCCAAAACAAATTTGATTTCACTCAGACCTGGCTCAAGCTGAGTCCAAGCGAAAGGGGACAACTGTTATGGTGTTCTCATTCGCCAAAGTGCACTCATTGCCAAGTAATAGACATGTGTACTTATGCATGCAATGACCTAATTAAGTTGGTGGCCATAGACCAGCAAGGAGTTCGACTTAGCCGACTCGTCGAGTCGACATTCCTTAATGTCGACTCGAAAGGCAGTACCAGTCGACCTCTTGTAGAAGACGACTCGCCATGAGCCTACTCGACCACTTAGTGGACGCCTTGTGAGGACGACTAGAAAGGCGTTATTTCTCTGTGAAGTTAAAGGACAACTTCTGCTTCGAGCCTTTCCCACTGGTGACGTTTAACATCGTATTTAATGCATGACAGGCATATCATACCTCTGGTCCCGATAGCCTTCAGACTCATCGGACCACGTGGGCACTACCATTGATACGGGTGTATCTTCTCTTCAGGAGCTTAGCGATCCTCATGGGAGCTTGAGGATAGGAGATTCTCATATCTTGGGAATAGGAGCATGGATGGAGCCAAAGAAGGCGGTGGAAGAAGTCAGCAGAAGCGAAACGTGCAAAAGAACAGGGTAACTGGCAGATCTCTGGCCGGTCGATCGCAGCACACATGCCGGTCGACCGGAAAACCTGCACGATGCAGGGTTTGAGAAAACTCTCTGGCCGGTCGACCGGACCAAGCCTGGCGGTCGACCGGATCGCGATTTCTGGGTTTTCTGTTTCGTTTTGGATTCTATTTTGACGGGGATTCCTGATTTTTTTGGGCTTGTTTATTTACAAGATTGCCATCCACGTTTGCACATCTATAAATAGGATTGTTTTAGGGTTCTAAACAATCAGACCTAAGGGAAAAGTGATCAAGAGAAATTTCTAATAATTGTATTAGGGTTTTAGAGAGTGAGATTGTGAGAGAGGGATTGTAATCTTTTCATACTCATAATCTAGAGAAGGTATTTTCCTTCGTCATACTGAATTGTTCTTGTGTTTTGGTCATCCTCTTCTCAACCCACCTTTTGGTAATTCCGCGACCAAATGGTGCTCGCACGGCAACTCGTATCAAGTTGGTATCAGAGCATCAGATCCGGTGAAGGGGCATCCTGTGTATGGTCCTTACTCGGTCCTCATACAAGAAGCTTAGCGAGATCCTTATTTCATTGGAAGGAGTCCAGGATTTAAGGAAGGAGAAGATGGCTGAAGGAGATAATTCAGCAAGGATTGATGCATTAGAGAAGCAGATCGAGACGATAGGGTTGACGCTCACAAAACTCGTCGGTCTCATCCAAGGAGGGAACGAAAAGGGGGAATCTTCTTCTAGGTCTACGAAGAAACCTATAGAGTCCGGTGGAGAGAGCGAGCTTTCAGGCTCCGACGAGGAGGACGAGACCGTCAAGGCTGCACCGCATCAAGGGGGTAAGAATGTTTGGTGGAAAATTTGTAATAAGAAAACAAGGAAAGAACTGTATTTGATTTTATTCTCTCTAACTGCTTAGAAAAAGAATGATTACAATTCTCTCAACTCTCGATTACAATTTGAATTCCTGGTTACAAAAGAGAAGAGAATGATCTGGATTCTCCCCTTTGTTTAATTCTGGGTTCTTCACGGTAGCGATGGAGTGCCTCCCTCGAATGCTCGCGTCGAGTTTGCTTCTCGTTGACGATCCGAATATCTATACTTCACTGGAACAACTGTCTTGGCCGGTTGATAACTCTTGTCGAGTTTTGTGATTCAGAACAAGTAACAAACTCTAATGATAGAGTTGTTGGAACCGAAAATAATTCGGTTGATAAGCCAAATATCGATGGTTTAGAGATCCTCCGTTTGTTGATTTCCCAGACTGTGTAAGGAGTCAATCCTCCTTTTTCTGATTCTGGAAGATTTGATCGAAAGATCCCCCTCCGATTAATGAAAAGAAATCTCTCTTGATCTAATTATCAAAAATCCGATCTCCCCTCTCCAAAAAAGATCCCTTAGTCTGTTGAGTTTGTTGCTATTTATAGGGGGATTAGGGGTGTAACTGCCCCCATAATCCGCGCCTAAATGGGGGTTTAGTTACCCCATTAGTCGGGTGTAACAACCCACTAAAGCCACTCCTCAAATCGTGGGTGAAGAACAGCTTCGAAGTTGTTACGATCACGTTTGAATGAGTCAGAACCTTGACCTGCGTTCTGGCGGTGATTGAGCTGCGTTTGGCAGCGACTGACGGGCTGCGTTGGGCAGTGATGGATGAGTTGCGTCGGCAGCGGTTGATAAGCTGCGTTGGGCAGCGATTGATAAGCTGCGTTGGGCAGCGATGGAGCTAATTCTAATAATTGTATTAGGGTTTAGAGGGAGAGTTGGGAGGTTGTTCTCAATTCTAGTGAGATTGTGAGAGAGGGATTGTAATCTTTTCATACTCATAATCTAGAGAAGGTATTTTCCTTCGCCATACTGAATTGTTCTTGTGTTTTGGTCATCCTCTTCTCAACCCACCTTTTGGTAATTCCGCGACCAAAGGAGTTTGATTTGAAGAGACCGTCGATTTGTAGTCTCTTTCTGTCGAAGCGTTGCAAAGATCGTCATTTTGTAATCTTTGCTTTAGCTCTCTGATATGTGAGAGTCGTCAGATTGTAACTCCCGATGTTGATTATGAAGGCTGTTTGATTAGAGCTTCCATCAGTTGTCGTGAAGGTCGTCAGATTGTAACCTTTAGCGATCTACGTGAAAGTCTTCAAATTGTAGCCATCTGGAAGTCGTCAGATTGTAACTTCCATCATCGGTGTTTTGATGGGGATCAGCTATCTATTGTGATTTTTAGACAGCCTACAAAGAATTATTACCAGAATCTGAAGATTGATTTCAGAGTGGAGATTCCTATTTATGATGGGAGTGTTGACGTCGAGAGGCTTGATGACTGGATCGAGCGGATGGAGACGTATTTTACTCTTTATGGCTATTTGTCAAAAGAGAATATTGTGTTCGCGACTTTGAAGCTTTCAGGGCACACGTTGACGTGGTGGAAATCCTATTGCAAACAGGAGAAGAAAGCGGTATCGTGGAACAAGTTCAAGGAACTACTTAGGAAATAGTTCTATCCGGTGGGATTCCTTGAAGAACGTTAGTACAAGTGGTACGGCTTGCGCTAAAGGGTCAATCAAACCGTTCAAGAATACACTACGGAGTTCCAGCAGCAGGCGATGGTCCTTAACATTGCGACAGAGGAATATTCCATGTTCATGAAGTATATGGCGGGATTGAACGATTACATCCGAAAGGAGATGAGGTTATTCACGGTCGAGACTATTGCAGATGCGAGCGTGAAGGCCATTGCCATTGAGGGCAAGCAAAAGAAGAGCAACGAAGCAAAAGGGGATGCAAAGCAAGTTGGAGGCGAGTCTAGTGGTTCTCAGTTTAAGGAGGAGAAGAAGAAGGGTGATCCAGGGAAAACAGGGCTGATTTGTAGTCACTGCGAGAAGACAGGACACGAAGCTGATCGGTGCAGGGAGATGTAATTTAAAATTAAATAATTATGGGATAATTATATACACAGTAAAACGTACTAGTTATACTAATACGATAGATAATATGTAACAATAGAAATAATACAATAAATTATACCAAAAATACGTAATTAATAATACTGTGTATTATATGAAATAATTTGTAATAATATTAATAATACAATATATTATTTAAAATATTACGTAATAGTACTGATAACTCAACAAATTAATTCTAGAAATTTTTTACTGTATAAAATAAATTTATAAATATCAAAATCATTTCAATAAATATATAATCAGGTTTTTAAATCATAGAAAATTGTAGAAAATCGAGAAAAATAAAAATACACTTTTAAAAATAATAATTAAATATTTTAAAATATCAGAAGAAGTATTTAAACCAGTATCAAAAATCACGGTCCTTACACCACCAAACCGCTAGGGAGTTGTTCTCGGAGGATCCAGTGGAGGACTGTGAGAGCTTCGATGCTAGTGGCGAATCTGAGGTTCCCGATGTTCGAGCTCCGGTTCAGAGTCCGACAATCGGACAAATGGGGGCGCAAAAGTTTATATTTCGTTCGGCATCTCTTCCGAGGGAGACAAGCTTGGGAACGGTGACGCGAGCGAAGAGATTAGTGAATACAAGCAAGAAGTTTGTCTCGCTGTGCATTAGACTTCCAGAAAAGTCATCGATTAAGGATTGCAACTTGGAACGAGAAGTGACTACGACGAGACGCGGGATGAAGGAGTTATTTCCGATCGGACGTCGAGATCAGATTCCTAGCAAGGCCAGGTGGTTCAGAAAAGGAAGAGGGGCTCGCGAGTTCCCTCAGTTTCAGTTCTAACTTGAACGGGACTTCAAGTTCCTAAAGGGGGGGACCTATGATACGGGTGTATCTTCTCTTCAGGAGCTTAGCGATCCTCATGGGAGCTTGAGGATAGGAGATTCTCATATCTTGGGAATAGGAGCATGGATGGAGCCAAAGGAGGTGGTGGAAGAAGTCAGCAGAAGCGAAACGTGCAAAAGAACAGGGTAACTGGCAGATCTCTGGCCGGTCGACCGCAGCACATATGTCGGTCGACCGGAAAACCTGTACAATGCAGGGTTTGAGAAAACTCTCTGGTCGGTCGACCGGACCAAGCCTGACGGTCGACCGGATCGCGATTTCTGGGTTTCCTGTTTCGTTTTGGATTCTGTTTTGACAGGGATTCCTGATTCTTTTGGGCTTGTTTATTTACAAGATTGCCATCCACGTTTGCACATCTATAAATAGGATTGTTTTAGGGTTCTAAACAATCAGACCCAATGGAAAGAGAAATTCTAATAATTGTATTAGGGTTTAGAGGGAGAGTTGGGAGGTTGTTCTCAATTCTAGTGAGATTGTGAGAGAGGGATTGTAATCTTTTCATACTCATAATCTAGAGAAGGTATTTTCCTTCGCCATACTGAATTGTTCTTGTGTTTTGGTCATCCTCTTCTCAACCCACCTTTTGGTAATTTCGCGACCAAAGGGTGCTCGCACGGCAACTCGTATCAACCATGCCACCAATCACTTCTCGTTTAATACTAAAGTGATCCTTTCCCCACTCACCAACAGACACCTGTAAAGTAGATGTTGGCTTAGTTGCCAGCCCACACTTCGTCACTGTCATCCTGTGCTAGGTTAAAGTGACTAATCTACCCTTATACTCTCGATATAAATACAAGTACTATTCGAATATAAGAGGATCTTCTTCTTTTTTTCTCAGGATCTTTTTGATCTTATCTGATCTTTAAGAAAACATATTGCACATACAAGAACTCTCATAGTTCTTCATTTTTCCCCACTCAAGTTCATTAGCTGACTTGACCATTGGAGAAACCACGGGGGATCTAAGCCCCGTCCTCTCATGAATTCCTACATGTACAGGCTTTTCAGCAACCCAACTCAAGAACATGACATAAAGTCGGGGAAGAAAGCGGCCCCTCATCAACACTGAACAGCCCCATCCAACAACGGATATAACTGACTCTGTGATCACTTAACATCAACAAGCTCGAAATGTCATTAAGACTCTAACGCCATATTAATTGTTGATAGTGACGGGGTGACGAAGTGCAGACGCTAATTGTACGTTTGTTAAATGCAGCGTGACTTTTGATGACGCTTGTCAGTTTGCTCCACTACTCAAAACATGTTGTGTTGGGTCCGAATGGAGGACGCCCTTAGTCTCGGAGTTGGTCATCCAGCAGAGGCCGGGTCGAGGGGCATTTCGTCTCGAATTTGGATCACAAAGTGGATCAGCTGGCTTATCATCTGGGTGGCACCTGCAAATGTTTAGAGAGTCATACAGTTAATTATTATGTGGCAACTCTCACTAGGTTTGATAATTTTTAGGATTTAACAAATCCTAAAAGGAGAAGAGGCTTATGTATAATTCAAAATATCCATACCCAACACGCGACTAAATCTATCTAAAACCCTTGTTGTTAGGGGTGCTAAATTGTATTCGTGTCTGAGGAAATTTCTGTAACCGTATCCATTAGGATACGAATATGGTTACTCAAATCTATAACCGATAGGATGTGGTTATGGATATGGTTTTATAGTGAAATATCTGTATCCGTATCCGAAATATCCGAATACATATTAGTCATACTCTTACGTTAGTTTCTATTCTTAGATTATGGATTTGTGATAAATTTTGATGATCAAGATGTCCAATCTTAACTTTTCAATTATAGTGAACATATTAACGAACTCTTTTGTATCACATAAACTATGTTTTTCTCAATACTATCTAGTTTTCTCATATATGTTGTGTATCCGGATGCATATCCGCATTTATATCCGTAACCGTATCCGATTTTAGCGGATATAGTTATGAATTTTTTTCTTATCGAGATATATTGTATATATATCTGTATCCCAAGATGGATAAACGGATATGAATATGATAAGTATCGTATTCAAGCCGTATTCGGACCAAGTGCACCCCGACTTGCCGTCCTTCCACGTAGCCACCACGTAGCTAATGGCAACCACACCCAAAGGCTTATCATTGAAAACACTACCAACCAACCAAACCCAACGAACTAGATACCAAGGCGATTTCGTACCGGATCGGACCTCAATCTGTCCCGTCCCCACACTCAACCACACCCGAAACCGCGGCCTAAATCCACCAGTGTAACAAAAAATAATGCGTGTCGGATTCCCATTGCCCTCGAACTAAAGGTAAAGAACAGGTGGCACGTAAAGCACCGTTCGATGGCATACGGATCTGTCGCTGTCACAAACGAACCCGACCTCTTTTTCGCTTGGTCCGGGGATTTTGATGACGATGTTGCAGTAACTATAGCAGCAGCCGTCGCTTTAATTTTTTTTTATTATTTATTTATTCTTGTTTTCTTTGTTTTTATGATTTTGAAATGGTCAGCTGTCACGGTGTTATGCGTAATATCCGCCCTTGAATTAACTTTGGGGATCAGTCCCCACAGCTCCCCACCTCTCGGATTATCAATAGGTGGTTTTTCGTAAAGGTCCCTTGAGTTCTGATTATTTGCAGTAAGGGGGTACCCTCCTTTCGTCCTTTTGCAAAACCATTTAGCTGGTGGCTTCTCTTTCCTTCTTTATTACGGATGATGAGCTTTCTTAGCTTACATCATATAAAAGACATGAGTATTTAAATCAAGAATATATATATATATATATATATAAACAGTCAACAGACACATGCATTAATTACCTCATTAAACACATGCATTAATTACATCAACGCAATGAATCTGGTTTCACTGCAGTGAATCTGGATTCACTGCAGTGATTCGAGATTCATTGAGGTAGTGAATCTGGATTCACTGCGTTGAAGTAATTAATGAGGTAATTAATGCATGTGTCTGTTGACTGTTTGACTGAATTACAGCCATTGGATTCATCTAGATCCAATGGATGAAGGAGGTTTTTAGTTTTTAGGCTAAGGAGGTTTTTATTAGAACATCTCCCTATATATATATAGGAATATTTGGTACTAAGCACAAATTTTGTACTTGATAGTGAGGTGACACAATCCCCTCCACTCATTCAAACTGGGGACCACATTCACAGGGGTTGAGGAAAGCATGATGACATGTAACCATTTAAATGAGTGGAGGGGATTATGACACTTCACTAGGAAGCATAACTTTTTGTGCTTGATATCAAACATACACATTATATATATAGAGAAATATGAGTATGCTTGGTAGTGAGGTGGCACAATTCTATCCACTCATTCAAATGAGGGACCACATTCACATAGGTTAAGGAGTGCATGAGGATATGCAACCATTTGAATGAGTGGAGGGGATTATGACACCTCATTACCAAGCATAACTTTTTGCGCTTGGTACCAAGCATAATCATTTTTTTCTTATATATATATATATATATGATATATATATATATATATATATATATATAGTTATATTATATATATATATATATATATATATTATATATATATATATATGTGGTGTGTGTGTGTGTGTGCTGTGTGTGTTCGTGGTGTGTGTGTGTGAAAACCTGTGTCAACTTAAGTGGATAGAATAGTGCTTCTCATTCCAGGAAGGTTTTTAACCACACTCAGTATTGGCTCCGTAGGCGACTCCTTCTGTATTTATATAAAAAGGTGTTTTATATATTAATAAATGTGTGAGGTCTACAACTTGGTGGACAATCAATAGTTTGAAATAGGAGTCTGCCTCTCTCTCTCTCTCTCGTTCTCTACAACCTCTCTCCTCTCGTTCATCCTCTCTCTCGTCTCTATATATATTATATATAAATATATATATTATATATATTATATATCAATATATATATATATATATAATATATATATATATAGTATATACACTAGTCGTGAACACCGGTGCAAACGCGGTGCTATTTTTTCTTCGCAACAGTAATCCATATTTTAAATGCTATAATAATTTTCTTAAGCATTTTTGAATTACTACAATTCCCACCTCTGCTATAGTTCTTTAAAAATGCTGTAGTATTCTCATGTGCTAGTGTTTTTTTTTAAAAACCCTACAGGTTCCTGTTTGCTACAGTGATAATACCACAGTAAAATGCTACTGTAGCATTTGATGTAGCATGAACAGTTAATTTGTAGAGAGGAGTATATATATATATATATATATAAAGATGATCATTGTTTGATCTGAAATCAATTTCTCTATTGATGAAGTCTTGCTCATCTTAAGTGTTATTACGGGTTGAACATTTTTGCTACGAACCAATTCTTTTTTAAATTCTCCATGAATTCGTGGTCGGTTGAAACTTAAACTGAGTTGATCCGATATCATGTTAAAGTTCTTTTTCATTACACAAATAGATCTGAAGCAGTAATAAAAGTTGAGTGTTGTAATTTTATACTGTGATAATCTTAATCCTAAAACTATGTGTGACATGCATATCTAAATATTGGAGAAATACAACCAAATTAGAAAATTTAAACAAAAATCATATACCCTAATTTTTATATAATAATAAATTTAATTTTCATTGCAAATGAAACTTAGTGTCAAAATGATTTCAACAGTCTAGGAAAACAAAATACATGATCCTTAAGATAAAATTCATCCAAAATAAAAATTGAAGATCCTTAAAAATATATAGCATATATGAAAATAAGATGTATATAACTTTACTATGTCAAGTTTTCAAAATAGGTAACACGGGAAGATTCATTATTTACTTAGTTAAAGATATACAAGAATAGATTTGTAAATTGTAAAGACATCATAATAAAATTGATATATTCGTAAAGGTTTAGAAAGGAAACAATGAATCAATGATGCATGGAAAAAAAATATTATATATCTTTATGCATTAGTATGTGTTATGGTGTTTTCAGTCATCAAAGTATAGCTCTTTGCCAGAAACAGACAGTTGTCCCCCTACATGCACCGCTCAAACCAGATCAGCGGTCAGGACCAAGAATCTCGATTTAGCTGACTCGCCTAGTTGACATCTCCTTAGGTCGACTCGAAGAGCG
>NC_033796.1:24707525-24718440 GCF_001876935.1 Asparagus officinalis
CGACTCGCTACCAGCCCACCCGACCAGTTATTCGATGTCTCGCGGGGTCGACTCGAAAGGTGTCACTTCTCGGCCAAACCAAAGTACGACTTCACCCTCGGACTTCCCCCGCTAACAACGTGTCGACGTCACATTTAATGCTTGGCAGACACCATCATGTCTCTAGCCTCGATAGTCTTCATGACTCATCGAACCATGTCAGCACCGCCATGTCCCCGATCACTTCATATTAAATGCTGAGGTGACCTCTCATTCACTCGTCGACTGATACCTACAAAGTAGGTGCTGATGTAACCGCCATGCCATATTAGTTTGTCGTCATCCTATGCTTGGCCGAGATTACTATTCTATCCTTTTTCACCATTATAAATAGATGTACTCAACATTAGATGGGATTTTTCCAGACTATTTTTTCAAGTAATATCTGTAAATTATACTGCACTACACTTTAGAACTCACGCAGTTCTTTATTTTCTCACTCAAGTTCATCAACTGATTTGATCGTCGGAGGAACTACGGGGAACTAATCCCCATCCTCTCACAAGTTGCTATTTGTGCAGTCTGAAGCTACTCAACTCAAAATCAGATATTCAGAGAAGTGATGAGCCCTTAATCAACCTCACCCCCACTGTATTGATTGTTTGATTATTTAACATCAATAGTTTAGCTCCCACCGTGGGGCCTTTTTTCTTTTTTGAGCAAGTATGTCTGGTTCTGAGTATATGGCTGACCAGTCTCACCCTGAAGGATCACACCAGAGCTATGTTACTCAAGCTCAGCTTGAAGATATGACTCAACAGATCTCTCAATCCCTCCAATAGTAACTCGTAACTGTAGGCGTCAAAAAATGCTGAAAGGAATCCAAACACAACTCAAAAGGAAGTCATCCAAAATGAACACAAGTATAGACTGTCTCGCATGCGAGACAGTCTTTACTGTCTCGCACGTGAGACAGCTCTCATATGGTCAAAACCGCCTTTGTAACTGCTCTACACGTGGCCACTAACTGTTCAAGAACGTGGGAAACGTCGTGGGCGAGAATCACATTGATAACTGCCAAAATAACGGAGTTTGAAACGTGGGAAGACAGTTACAACGAAAACTGCTAGGAATATTCCTTTTCCGAGACAGCATTTACTGTCTCGCGGGCCGAGACAGCAAACACTGTCTCGCCCGTCGAGACAGCAAACACTGTCTCGACAGCCGAGACAGCAAATGCTATCTCGCGAGCTTGTTTTTCGCCAACTGTTCCTAGGGGTTATAAATACCCCCCGAAGGCCATTTTTGAGGGGGGCTGATCATTTTTGAGCACTTTGGAGCAGAGAAAGCAGAGTTCCTGAGCTTCTGGCAATTCTTTGAGATTCGAGCTTTAACTTGATCTTAAGAAGAACGACTATCTTACTTTGATAAGACATCGTTTCAAATTCTCACTTCGATAAACGAAGGAAGAATCATTAAACCCCTCACGATTCAATCAGAATCTGTGATTTGGTGGTCCACGAGTCAAAGCGCTCCCGGCACAGGCAAAGATCCCACGCAAGCAGCGATCCAAACAACGATCCTGCGTTTGTTTCTCAAGAGTTGTAATTTTTTTCCTTTTGTTGTGTAAAAGGAGTCTTATAAAAAGGCTATCTCCTTTGAATTTATTGTAATCGACCAAAGATATAATGAATTCCATGACAAAGTCAACTTTTGACGCAAACAGTAACCTTCACCATCGAGCTCCTCAGCCGGTTTCCACAGCCGCAGCAAGCTACTTTCGCTATCCCCCCACCTTCTGAAGACCAACGATCGGATACTCACCTTCCTTCTAGAGCACAGCAAGTAGTCCCGCCTCAGACTCCTCATGCTGCTGCCAAATAGTTGAGAGATTAGGTCGAGTACGCAACTCCTCTGCCACATCGGTCACCTTGCCCCGAGGAACCTCACCAATGTATCCTCCCTCGTCCTGAAGTCACTGGCAAAAGTTCCGGCCCTGGTCACCTTAGGAATCACACTAGGGGAACAATCTCTAAGACTCTCCCCCATCACCGTGCCTCTCGAGCCCTCTCTGCTACCGTAGGGGCCTCTGTATATGATCAGTGCTACAGACCGATCGCAAAATCCATCGGGGGAACACCCCCTTTCTAATGATCTCATGAGTGTTCCATGTGATAAGTTCAAGATACCTCGCATGGAGAAATATAAGGGCAAAGAAGACCCCTCTGAGCATGTCTAGAACTACTATGATGTGATTAGCATGCTCCAAATATCGAAAGAAATTATCTATCGATGCTTTTTAATCACTCTTTCGAGGAGCAGCGAGCTCTTGTGAAACGCTCCCGAGAAGAAGTCCATCAGCAGCTCAGCCAGAAGTTCATTCACCATTTCCTGGCTGACACCAAGCAGAAGCTGCCCTCTCTTGTGTTAATCCAGATGTGGCAAGAGCCTGGAGAGAACCTTCAAGCCTACTTCAAGATGTTCCAGGCGAAGAGACTGGAGGTTAATGACCTAGGGAGTGTGGTTGTTATGTCTACGCTTATGGCCGGTTTGCAGAGTAACGAATTTGCTGACTCACTTGCCCAGAAGCCGGTCATCAATTATGAGCAGGTGATGGCCAAAGGTCATGGGTACATGGACATGGAGGATGCCTGAGATTATAAGGTGGCAGCCAGGTCCACAAAAACCTCCACAGTAACAACTTCAGCAGCAACAACCGCAACAATAGCAGCAACAACCGAACCAATAGCAGCATCAACACTACTTGCACCGCCCGCACCAGCAGCATCACCGATAATAGTGCCGACACCAGAGTCGACTAGAGGCCCCCCTATGAGGTAGGAGTGATCGAGATACCCACCCGAGAGTTGACTCCCACTCAAATGGTCCAACATGAGGGACCGACGGAGGGACCCAGCGCCAAGGCCCGTTCTCACAGTTCTCAACACCTCCCTCGCAGAAGCTCTCGTCGGGGTCCAGAAGGAGGGTCACCTCAAAGAGCCTGCTCCTAAGATGAGTTCGGATCCTTGGAGCCAAGACACTAGGCAGTATTGCCGCTACCACAAAGATCACGGTCACCTTACCAATGACTGTAGTATCCTTAATAGGGACATTGAGGACCTGATTGAGAGAGGGCACTTGAAGAAACTTGTCTCGCAAAGAGACCGGAGGGAAGTTCCCCAGCCAAGACAGATAGGAGATCCCGCTCACGGTCACATCATCCTCGACCGTGCCAGGATAGCTGACCCACAAAGACTAGCCATAAGTGGGTCATCAACATGATCAATGGTTACCCTATCGCTGGAGGGTCATCCAACAATACCCGGAAGAGGTATGCTAAGTGGACGTTGTGGGTCGACCAGTGTGACAAGAGGTCGAGGGCGAAGGAGTCCATCTCTTTTGGGGACGCCAACCTGCAGAGCGTCGAGACACCTCATGACGACCCCATCATCATAACAGCCGAAATTGATGGCTTCGAAGTAAAGAGGATCATGGTCGACACTCGAATCTTGGTGGACATCCTGTATGTTGATGCCTTTAACCAGATGGGCATCGATAAATCCCAGCTGCTCCCCAGTAGAGGCCCCCTTATTAGATTCACTGGCCACTCTCTCCTGTCAGAAGGGATGATTACTCTCCCCCTAACAGGCAGAGAGTACCCCATGTAATCCACCATCCAAGTCCAATTCCTTGTGATGAATCCGGCCCATAAATGTCATCTTGGGCTGAACCATCCTCCACCTTTTGCGGGTCGTCCCTTTGACCAACCACTAGATGTTGAAATTCACAACTCCTAATAGAGTCGGAGTCACTAGGAGCAACTAGCGAGAGGATGGGTCCTATTACTTGCACTCGACCAAGGGTAAGGGTGTGAAAGATGCCTTGATTATTAGGAAAGCCTACCTCCAGTTAGATAAAGTAATGGAGTGGCAAATGAAGACACCGATGGAAGAGCTCTAGGAGATACCAATTGACTAGGAAGGGTAGAAGACGATCAAGATTGGATCCAGCTTAGTGGAGCCTTTACAGGGAGCATTGACGGAATTCTTGCGGGCAAACGCTGATATGTTCACCAGGGGACCTGAAGATATACTGGGGTTTCCCCCCGAGGTGATCAGCCATGAGCTGCTTGTCGACAGACACGCTAATACTGTACAATGGAAGAAGAGACATCTCAGCTCGAAACGACAAAAGGCGTCTGCCGACGAAGTTGAATATCTCCTTAGAGCTGGTTTCATCCGGGAAGTCCAATACCCGGAATGGCTGGCCAATGTGGTGTTGGTGAAGAAGGCGCTGAACAAATGGAGGATGTGCATGGACTTCATCGACCTTAACAAATCTTACCCTAAAGATAGCTACCCCTATGCCTCGAATCGATCAGTTGGTTGATGAGAGTGTGGGACATGAGCTTCTTAGCTTCATGGACGCCTTCTCCGGGTAAACCCAAATTTTCATGACAGAACATAATGATCAGGCGAAGACCTCCTTTATCAACGACGAGGGTGCCTATTGATACAAAATGATATCATTCAGACTAAAGAATACCGGGGACACATACTAGAGACTTATGTGGACGACCAGTTGGTGAAGTCGAAACAAGCGTCGGTCCACATTTTAGATTTGGACGAGACCTTCTCCACCCTCCGGTGCTACCGCATGAAGCTCAATCCCATCAAATGTATCTTTGGGGTACAATCAGGAAAGTTCCTGGGGTTCATGATCACACAAAAGAGGCATAGAGATCAGTTCTGATAAGATAGCCGCCATAGAGCGACTATCAGAGTTGCACACCCTGAAAGATATTCAGAAGCTGAACGGGAAGATAGCGGTGTGTTCGCGGTGAAAATCGTTGTTTTCTTCATCATTGATTCCATTGTAAATTCTTGTAATAGTTTATCGATTACAAAGATCCGGTCTTTTTTTAGATCCGGTTACAACGAAAATCAAATAACACAAGAAATAAAGAAAATTACAACTTTCTCCTTGTTTGTCGAACGAATCGCAAGATCCTGTTTTGCGGTCTCTTGCTTTGTGTGGGTTCTTTGCCTGCGCCGGGGTTTATCCGTGGACCACCGCGAGATCTAGATCCGATCAGATCTAAGCAGTACGACGGGTATTATTCCACAAAGGAAATAATAGCCGGGGAGGATTGATTCACCAAGGAAACAATCGTCTAAGTCTCGGGATCTAAGACCAAGCTTAGATCCGGAGTACGTCTGCGTAGATCTGAGATCCGGTCCTCTCGAACACCTGCCTTTTTTGGCGTTGACGATCGCTGAGCACCAGATCTGGAAGAGTGAGTCCCCGAAGTCCCAAAGCTCCAATCTTTTTTAAGTTTCGAGTCTTGAATCCGACAGAGCTTCGCCTCCAAAATTTCCAACCCGTGAACAAATGAACCAAGTGGCCTATTTATAGGCACCCTTTACTGTGCCCGCGTTGGCGGTAAATCCACTTCTGAGTTCGAGTCCGAAACCGATCTTGATTCGATCGTGATTCGTCCGAGTATGCCCTTGGTTGGATGACTCGTTGACTCTTCGAACACTTGGCTTGATCCCGCACGCGAATGGACGTATTCCGTTGCTTGCGTGCGATTAGTCAATCTCGTTGCCTCGTTGGTTTGTCGGTTTGTGCCGAGCTGTATTAAGGGACCTATAAGCAATTTTATATGCCTACAGATACCCCCTCCAAAGTATTTCAGCCTCGTTCTTTTATAGAAGAGTCTGGAATACTTTGGATATGATTGTCCCCACCTTCAGTCGGTGTAATGGGACCTTGGAATGACTTCCGTTCTTGATTCCTTCAATCTTTCAGGCTATTCGGTGCTTTGTCGAATGGCTGTAAGAGTTCCGATGCTGCATTTATTATCTGACCGTTGTCGGAATTTTAAACTTGAAGTTGGTTCCTGATTTTCTAATCTTTAGCTGACAATCGATTGTTGGCGTCGAATCTTTGTCTGCAACGCGTTGTCCGGCGTCGTGTTGTTGAGTTATCCTTAAGAATGTTTATAAAAACATTCTCCAGGAACTTCTCAACAAAAATTAGGGAACAATTTATACTCATATACCTTATTGGAGTATTTAAGAAGCAGTTTAAACTCGTATACTTTTCGGAGTATTTAAGAAGCAGTTTATACTCGTATACTTTTCGGAGTATTTAAGAAGCAGTTTATACTCGTATACTTTTCGGAGTATTGATTCTTTCATCGCAACGCATTGATTGGCGTTGACCTTAGGGTTTTAAACGTCGTACGCTGACTTTTTGATCGCCACGTGTTGAATAGCGTTGACGTTTTAAACGTCGTACGCTGACTTTTTGATCGCCACGTGTTGAATAGCGTTGACCTAGGGTTACGCGTTTGACCGACGTTGACCCTAGGATTTCGAATGTCGTACATTGACTTTTGATCGCAACGCGTTGACTAGCGTTGACCTAGGGTTACGCGTTGACCGGCGTTGACCCTAGGGTTTCAAATGTCGTACGTTGACTTTTGATCGCAACGCGTTGACTGGCGTTGACCTAAGGTTACGCGTTGACCGGCGTTGACCCTAGGGTTTCGAATGTCGTACATTGACTTTTTGATCGCAACGCATTGATTAGCGTTGACCTAGGGTTACGCGTTGACCGGCGTTGACCCTAGGATTTCAAATGTCGTACGTTGACTTTTGATCGCAACGCGTTGACTGGCGTTGACTTTAGGATTTTTGACTAACCCCCAGCCTTCAACGGATTTGATTAGCCTTTACCGACTACCGTTTGAGTCGGGCTAGCATGCGGATTGTCTAAATCCGTTCCGCATGTGACGTTGTGCTAAAGGAATGAACTCCCTTAGGGAATAGGCTACCCGGCAACGTGTATTAGACGCTGACTGATCCCTACTTAGGCTTTGGGATAAAATACCCCAGACTGGTATTCTGGTGTCTTTTTCAATCGGTAAAAGACTAAATCGGCGACGCGTGTTAGGCGTCGGCATATCCTTTCTTAGGATTCAGGATGAAATTCCCCACGCGTGTAAGGCATGGATTTTGGTGTTAATAACAACCTGCTACAATGATGAATATGCGGACTGGTATTCTTTTTAACGGTTAAGAACTAACCGGCAGCGCGGGTTAAGCGCAGACTTATCCTTGCTTAGGTTTCAGGATAGAATACCCCAGAATCGAACTCTGGTATCTTTTTCTACGGAAAAAGACTAAACCGGCAGCGCGTGTTAGGCGCAGACTTATCCCTGCTTAGGATTCGGGATAAACTTCCTAGACTGGAATTCTAGTGTCTTCTTCAATCGGTGAAAGACTAAACCGGCAACACGTGTTAGGCGTTGACTTATCCCTACTTAGGATTCGGGATAAAATTCCCTGTACCCGTGAGGCACAGATTTTAGGAGTTGAATAAGATGGTGTCTTCTCTTGGGGCAAAGATGAACCCGAAATGGGAGAGGAAGAATTTTATATTCTATCTCCCGACTGGTGTCTTCTCTTGGGGCAAAGATGAACCCGAAATGGGAGAGGAAGAATTTTATATTCTATCTCCCGATGCTGAAAAGAAGAATTTTATATTCTATCTTCAGCTGGAAAGGAAACTCGAGGTGGGATCTCCACCCCCAGAATCCGGAAGGGTGAAACCAAGAGTGGAATCTCCACTCCGAGATTCGAAAAGATTCAGATAACCCTAACTGTCGGAAGGTTTGATTACTGAACTAAAGATGAATTTCTCGTTTATCGAGAGCGAATTATGGTTTTGACCCTAACTGTAGGAAGGTTTGGCCAAACAGGAGTTTGAGGTGACCCTAACTGTAGGAAGGTTTAATCACTCGATTTGAAAGTGGACCTCTCGTTCATTGGAGGAATCGAGTGGGGATTTTGACTGTGGTCCTAACTGTAAGAAGGTTTGACCAATAGAGGGTTTAAGATGATCCTAACTGTAGGAAGGTTTGATCGCTCGATTTGTGGACCTCTCGTTCATTGGGGGAATCGAGAGGGGATTTTGACTGTGGTCCTAACTGTAAGAAGGTTTGACCAATTGGGAATTTTATGTCCAGACTCTAACAGAGAGAGTGTTGAGTGCACAGACACGGTGAGAATTTGAATGGGAGTTCTTATTCATTACATTGCTGTGGTTTTGGGAACTTCCCGTTACATAAATCGTCCACCCCCAGTTTCGTCTGCGGAACTGGTTCGGACATTATTATCAGTTACCTAACCGGGTTATCCTTAAGAATATTAGCTTAATATTCTCCAGGAACTTCCCGTCAAAAGTGGGGAAACAGTTTAGACTCATATACCTATTGGAGTATCAGGGAGTAGTTTAACCTCTTATACCGGTCGGAGGATTGAGAAACAGTTTATACTCGTATACTCTTTGGAGTTTTGCCGTTCTCAATTGGCTTACCTTAGCGTTATGACGCCGGCTTCAACCAAGGTCTGAATGCTATTCTTGAGAGTAAAGCAATCCTTGGTGGGATGAACGACCCTCCTGTGGTATGCACAGTACTTTGGGTCCGTAGTGTTGTTAGCTTCCTCCTGATTTGTAATAGGTGGTAGCTTGATCTTGTTACCTTCAAGGAGGGATTCGAAGATGGCTGGAACGTCTTCGTCCTTGAAAGAGTACTCTTTTTGGAGTCTCGGACCCGAAGTCTTTTACTGCCTTCAAGATTGCTGTTGTGACGCTTGATTAGCACCACCAGCAGCTGCAGGTGCCTTGCCCTTACCACGAGAGGCGAAATTTGAGTTCAGCGGATTAACCGTCGGTTGGTTCCTCTCGGCCTTCTTCCTTCTAAGGAATCGCTCAGCCTGCTCCCCTCGGACCTTCAAATCCTTCCAAGTGTCAGACGGTGCTGTCCCCATTGCTTCCAATACGAGGTTGTTGTGGCAAGTCTGGAGAATGAATTCCTCGGTGATCGGGTCCCGGCAATTCATCGCTTTGTTCCGGAACCTTTTGACGAAGGTGTCGACTAACTCCCCGTCCTTCTGCTTCTCATCGAGCAATGATCCGATAGATATCTCGGTGTCGTCGTCGAAGAAGTTAGCGAGGAATTTTGTCTCCATGTCGTCCCAGCTATTTACGCTTCCTGGCTTGAGGCGGCGGTACCAATCGAAGGCGGCTCCGCGAAGAGTGCCGACGAATGACCGCACCATCAGAGGCTCATTGCCGGAAATAATACCCAGGTGTGATTTGAAATAAATCAAATGCTGAGTGGGAGAACCCTTCCCATCAAACGGCATAAAGTTAATCAGACTGAACTTCGCCGGATAGTGGATTGATTCCCATTCTCGTGGGTATGGACAAGGAATGCTCGTTTTCTTCACCTCTTGAGCGGAGATCAATGTGTTGATTTTGCTCTCGAGGTTTTTGATCTTCAAGTCTTCACTTGTATCTTCGTTGGCATCCTCGTTACCACCCCCTGCATTGACGGGAGGGTTATTGGCATTGTGAGCTTCATCCCTATCCGTGTGCTCCTCTTCCTGAACAACCTGGTTACGGCGGTTTGGTTCACCTCGCTGGTTCGTCAGTGCCTGAATTTGTTGCTCATGCATCTCTCTCATAGTCTGCATGGCCATCTGCATCTCGAACCTAAAGCTTTCCTGTTGTTTGGCTATGGCATCTTCGAGCATCTTGGCCACTTGTTCCGCGCTTATCATCAGTGACTCGCGGGGTTCCCCCTCACTGGACACTGTATTATCTGATGCGACTGCGGAGCAGGTATCCGACTCTTCACCTTCTGAAGGTACTCTTGTCCGAACCCTACCATAAGTTCCTCGTGCGATTGCTCCAGACTGCAGACGGGTTAGACGCCGGGATGCTTTCAGAATCGACTCGAGATTATCCCGTGATGAGGTCTCTTTGCTTGTCATATTAGCGGTGACCCTCGGGAATTCTTCATCTTCAACCACCGTCCTTCTTTGCCGAAAACGCCTACGCCTTGGTTTTGGCATTTTGGTACTAAGCCTTTCGAACACTGAAATTCTCTCGGGGACTACCTTGATGCAGTTGCACTCAGACAGTACTGCCCGAATGAGCTTTGAACAAGGGCACTGAGTTTCTAGTCTTCGAGGACTTCTCTTTCTGGCTTCGCTCGTACTCCCAGCACGATAGTACAGCTCGTCTATTTGAAAGTCAGAGCAATGCACTCAGACAGTACCGCCCGAATGAGCTTTGAACAAGGGCACTGAGTTTCTAGCCTTCGAGGACTTCTCTTTCTGGCTTTGCTCGTACCCCCAGCACAATAGTACAGCTCGTCTGTTTGAAAGTCAGAGCAACCTATCGTGTGTTGGCACGATTTCTCAGGTATAACGTAATCATCATCAGACAACAACGTTTCCTTCTGAGGGAGAATTGCCTTCTTTGGACTTTCAAGAGTCACGCGCCTTAAGACCTGCCTTTTTGAGCGTGAATTCTCAGCGGGCTCCTGAACTTCAATGCACAGCATAGTGCGCTTGGGTGCCATGATTTCTTTGTCATGTTGAGGGTTGCGGCGACCCCCAGCATGTTGCGTCATTTGGGGATTTCTTAGTGGGCCCAAATGTTCTTGGATTGGAGTTTTGCTCCGCTCCTCGGGAAGTGGACCGAGGCGCTCCAAGACTGACTTCCTTTTCTGGGGTGGTCCTGCGGGATCTCCCAGAACAGTTGTGGGAATCATCGGCGGTCTGGATTGATTCGCCGGAGGTTGAACTGTCAGGGGCTGCAGTTGCTGCTTTTTGGTCTGAACCGCCGCTTCAGACTTCGGCCTCCAAACTTTGCGAGTTGGTGGCGGCTTCTTGGTTACCTCTTTCTGCAGCTTTCTACGGGCTTCTTCAGCTTGAGCCCGTGCCTGCGCTGATAGTGCGCGGCGCTTGCGAATGCGCTCCTCCAGCGTTGATCGGTTCCATTTGACACGGACCCATTCCATTGTTGGCGGCTTAGAGGAACCACCATTCGTTGATTGTTGAGGCCTTTTGCCTCT
>NC_033796.1:24719306-24728705 GCF_001876935.1 Asparagus officinalis
ATCTGTGCCTAGGCACAGATCTGGGCTGAGGTGGCTCGGCCACAAGTGGCCGGCCACCCTGAGGTGGCTCGGCATATGCCGAGCCACCTCAGGGTGGCTCGGTTTGAGCCGAGCCCCTCCGGGTGTTGTTGTTTTCCGTCTTCTTGCGCTGTATCCGTTTTGTCCGTGATTCGGTTCTGTGGTTGATTCGGACTCTGATGCGTTGATCTGATTTGGCAGTACATCTGATTCCTGATTTGGCAGTAAACCCGCTTCCGAGTTTGAGTTTGAAACTGATCTTGATTCGATCGTGATTCGTCCGAGTTTATCCTTGGTTGGATGACTCGTTGACTCTTCAACACTTGGCTTGATTCCGAACGCGAATGGATGTATTCCGTTGCTTGCGTGCGATTCGTCGATCTCGTCGCCTCGTTGGTTCGTCGGTTTGTGCCAAGCTGTATTAAGGGACCTATAAGCAATTTTATATGCCTACACGGTGCTTGGTCGATTCCTCTCCAAATCTACCGAGAGGAGTCTCCTATTCTTCAAAACTTTAAGGGGAAGCAAGAACTTGAAGGAGAGCATGACTTGGATAGCTGAATGTTGTGTAACTTTTCAGGATCTCAAGACCTACTTGAGTACCAAGCCATTACTGAGCCAGCCCATAGGGAGAAAGACTTTGTATCTTTATATGGCCTTCACCTCTGAAGCCGTTAGCTCTGTCATCATTTGAGAAGAAGAGAACATTTAGAAGCATGTATACTACGTGACCTGAATTTTGAAAGTGAGCGAACTCAACTACCCCCTCATAGAAAAGGTTACCTTCGCCCTCATCACCATTGCGAGGAGACTCCACTCTTACTTCCAGGCCTAAGCCATAATTATGCAGACAAGTCTACCTCTGAAGAAAGTACTGGGTAGCACCATAATTTTCAGGAGAATGGTCGCCTGGGTAGTTGAACTCAGGGATCATGATGTACAGTTCAAGCCTAGGATGATAATCAAAGCCCAAACATTGGCCAACTTTCTAATCGAGTCATCCTCGTCAAGTGACGAGCTAGCTGCTCCCTCACTGTCAACTCGACAAGGGCCTCCCGCACTTCTAGCAATCCAGGCACCTGCCCCACATACCCGTCACACTCAGGAATATGATTCACCCGAATTCACCTCATGGTGGTTATTAAAGATGGACGGATCCTTCGGAGAAGCCGGTAGTGGAGCGAGAGTAGTCCTGCACAATCCCTACGGGTTGACGCACGAGCACTCTATTTCTTTTGATTTCCCGACCTCAAATAATAAAGTCGAATATCAAGCTCTTCTTATTGGCCTTCAAGCAGCATAAGTACTGAAGGCAGAACGCCTCTACATATTGGCCGACTCGCAGTTGGTCGTGCATCAGGTGAATGGACGATATGTGGCTAAACACCCGAGGATGGCCTTATACCTCAAAGTGGTAAGGAACTACTATTGGCTGGCTTTATAGAATCCAAGGTAGCCCATGTCCCTCACGCCCTCAACGCCTGGGTGGATTCCCTTTCCAAGCTCGGATCGACAAGTTCAAGAATCAGCTCAGAGCCCGTTTATATCGACACCCTCGAGCGACCCAACAATTCAAATCTGCCAGAGAATGTCGTGCAAATGGAAGCACCTGTGGTGCCTTATTGTCTGGATTCCATTACCCTCTACCTAACATAAGGCACATTGCCTGAAGATCTTGCCGAAGCCAGGAGTATTCAGAGGAATTCCTACCGTACCTCATGATTGATGGACAACTCTATTGGATGTCATACTCGAGCAGCGGTGTAGGACCCTATCTATGGTGTTTTCGGTCACCAGATGCCAGCTATGTTCTCAGGAAGATCCACGATGTAACATGTGTAAACTAACCTGGAGTCCGAACCCTAGCGTAGAAAGTCATCCGCCAAGGATACTACTGGCTCATCATATTAGCTGAGTCAAGGTGACTTGTCATTTTGCCAAAAGACCTAGGCGTCTTTATTAAGTCCTAGGCACTTCAACTTGCCGGTCTTTCTCGATAAAAAGACCTGGACATATCGCCAATAAAAGGTGTAAAACGAGCCAGTCATCCTGACCCTTCAACACTCGGGTCGGCACAACACAATCGACTCACAACAGTCAACACTTGTTCTCTCAATCAGAGCAAAGCTACAAGAAAATAGAGCAAAATGAGATAATTGAGGGCAAATCCCAGAATGACAACAAAGTACAAATCTTCATTCTAACTTCAAAGTTTGTTATAGACTCTATTACATTATCCATGTCAATATTTACAAAAAGAAAAGAAAAAGATACAAGCCCTCAGATCTCTCGGCCAGGTCCAAGAGTAGAGCTTGAGAGGTCCTCTATGGAGATTGTAAGGGTGGGAGTAGCAGAAGAGGAAACAGGAGGGACTTCTCTGTGGTCGTCCCCTAATTCGTCGTCATCATCATCAAGACTTGGGGAGGATAAAGGTGGTCAGGCATAGGGTGAGAGGCAAGAGGGAGCAGTAAGGCTAGGTAGTCGACACTAGCCTTAAAAGCTAAGACCACCTTAGTTTTTTCTAATGGACCCTAGCGCCAGTCATCGATCACTTTCGTCTTGTACTGCTCTGAGTCCAAACGAGCGAGTCGATCCTCTAAGTCCTTGACAATTGTCACAGACATCTGATGAGCCGATCACTCCTCCTCGAGGTCTCGCTTTAGTTGCTCGGTCGAGAGATGACTCGACCGAGTATCCTCCTCAGCCATCACCTTAAGACGCGTCTTGGACTCGACCCCCCACCCCTCCAGAGAAGTTAGGAGGTCGTTTTGCTCGGAGATTCCTTGCTAAAGGTAGCCAAGCTCCTCCTTCAGCCGGGCTATCTCGCGTTGGAGCTTCTCGATAGAGGTTGTCTGCTTGGCGCTGTGGGATCTAAACCCCTTAAGGAATTTATCTTTTACGTCTAGCTCCCGGTGCTGGCTGGCCTCATTATTGTTTAGATCAGCCTCCAAGGCGGAGACCCTCTTCTCTGCTTCCTCCCTAGCCGACTTCTCCTTTGCCAACTCCGCCTGCCCCTGCCACTCGGGAGGGGAGTTGTGCATGTGGGAGAGCTGGAAGAACAACTCTGACTCTACCAGTGCCCACCGAATCAAATAACTCTTGAGGATCAGGTGCAAAGCGACGCTTAGCATCTCCCACAAGAACGCGTTGTTCTTAGGGAGGGCGAACCGTTGGATAGCTCGAATTTGGGCAGTCATCGACGCTGAGACCGAGCTCTCTTTGTTGAGAGGTGCCTCCGTGGTGAACTTATCGCCCTCCAGAACCTCCCTCCGAGGCGAACAAGGGAACGATGACACTCCAATCAATATGCCCTTCGACTTCTCCCAGAATTAGGGGTCAAGCTCCATAACCCAATGGCAGAAAGACCAGTCAAAACTCTCTTGCTCTACAATGGCCTCGTCCACCAAAGGTTCCGGAGGGGGCAATACTTGTTCTTCGCCACCTCTCGAAGTCCCGACAAGCTCATTGCCTGACCTACGGGATGGTTCTAGCCTAGGGCTCAGGTCGGCTACCTCCTCAATAGGAGCCCCAACTTTGACAGTCGCGACTGCTTGGGCCACCCCCTCTGGCCTAGAGGGGAAAAGTCGTCGATAACAATGACCTTAGCCTGCTGACCAGCTGGGTCGACCGATTGATACCCTTCGGCCGAGTCGAGTTGGATCTGCCCAGTTGGCCTACTGGGCCCTTGTTCCTTTTTAGCATTCACCTTCTTGGCCTTCACCCTCTGCCCTGCTAGTTGGGCAGTGATCTCGGCCACTCGTGACCTCAAACCGCCTACCTCCTTAGGGTCTAAATTACCCATTAGCCTCTTCTAGGGCTTTGAGGCCAACCCTGATTCTTCCCGCCTCGAATTCCTCTTAGGGCCTTTTCAAGGGGGAGGGCTAACAAATTCGTTCTCACCTTGTCGACCTCAGTGGGGTGGGGGGACTATCGATACGCTCGCCACACAGAGAGATGCCACCTCGAATAGATTTCCTCTCTCCCGAGACCCAGCATAAGAATGAATCTTCTCCAGTTGCCTTCTCTCCTTAGTAGTAAGTACGCATGGCTTTAGTGTATCCTAATTGATCTCAGGCCAATTAGGGGAGGAGAGGACGCCATTGGCTCTAAAGACATACACGAACCGTTCCTTCCAGTCTTTATTTGACTCTGATGCATCCGATACGAATTTACAACCCCAGTATAATGAAGGAAGTAATGGAGGTCCCTCCTTGTTGACTTGACGCTGACCAGGTTTCCCAACAGACACATGCTCGGCCGGAAATCACCACAAATCCCACCAAAATCCTAATTACATTTAGGGTGAATTGAGAAGGGGATACCCCTAGAGCTACACGTACATCCCTAATGAATGGATGGAACGAAAACCGAAGCTCATACCCGAGATGGGCGATGTACAATGACGACTTGTTTTGGTCGTGGTGGTACACAGGCTCTTCCTCTCTTGGCGCTACGAGCGTAAAGGCCTTTGGGAGATCATAAAGCTTGTAGTATCTCTCGAGCTCCTGGATGCAGTTCTTTGAGCGGATTGGCCAGAGAAGAGCGATTTTCTCATTGCGGACAGCAGTAGAAGTTTGAGTATCCATGGAAGATGGTTAAGGATATTTGGGGAAGTTAAGAGAGACAAGCACTGGAAATCTAGAGCAAGAGTTTGTGAAGAAAAACCCTCTTCGCTTCCAGTAGGATATTTATAGCACCCGAGAGGGACACATGGAATAATCCGGACGACTAGCTCATTTCAAAATAAATGGATGAGATACACCTTGAAATCCCAAACGGTTCACATGAAAATCAAAGCACTGCCCCCTTTACTCCACGCCTCTTAGCTCAAAAATCAAAGCGACATCAACTCTAGCTTCTGACAACATCATCATGTCGTTTCAAACAATGATATATCACCTGCCTAATAAAGGCTTCTGAAAACTCACCAAATAACATCTTTTTGATGAACAGCCGACCACACCTAGTCGACTCTCAATAACCGACAACGAAATTTAAAGAAAAACTCAGGCACTCGCCCTAAGGAGTTCAGACGCTAATTAGCAAAGGTCGTCGACTCGATTGGCCCCGAACCAAGATAAAAAAAAAGAGCAGAATAGGAACGACAACTGCTCAAATTCGAGACATATTTTCTCAACAAAAGTCTGATTACCTTACTAATGATTACCTTACTAATGATTACCTCATCTCAACTGTAAGCTGTGCCGAGAGGTAATCGTACCCGGCCTTGCAAGCTATCGTCACTTCTGTCTTCCTAATGAGACCATGGCGATACCCCTCTATGATTACCTTACTGTAGGATTCAGACTCGAGGTGGACATTACTGCTTTGGGCCACTGCTAGGGACTCCTGTAGGCGGGTGACCTCCTCCTGAAGTTTGACAAGCGCTGCATGATCCTCGTCAAGCTGACGCTTCGCATGCACTGCCACCTGTTTCTCAGCCTTGACTTGCACCATAGCATGGTCCCTCTCCTGGAGAGCCTCATCCAATCTCATGGCCTTCCTGTTGCTCTCGTCTAGCTCTCGCCTAATCTTATCGACCTCGGAAGCTCTCGGGGATGGCATCTCTGTAGCCCGTTATGAGTCGACCCTTTTGCCGGCCTTTAGGGAAGCAACCTCCCCTAAAATCCTGAGATACAAAGTTTGGATCTGCATCATATAGCCGAATATCTCTTGCTCCACCAGCGACCCTTGAACTCAGTAGCTCCGAAGACTTAGGTGGTAAAATACCACTCGGGCAACTGACCGATCGGAGTCTGTATCTCCAACGAATGGTTCTGCTCCATTATTTCTCACAGCTATCCCAGCTATTTGTGCTTGGACTCGGGAAACTCGATCCACCTGGTATGGATCCGAATCAGAAACTCACCATGGGATTGCCACAAAAACCGACACTGAATCTAGTTTAGTTGCACTTGCCTATGACTCCACCTTAGCTGAGGCATACGGAACTACGGATGAACCAGAGCTCCTATAAACACCCCCTACAAGAACTCCTCATCTCAAGGAATCCATACTTGCTTGACCGCCCTCAACCGAGTCAGGCGAGAACCAAGGACCGTCCTCGTGACATCAAGATGATGAGCAGGCCAATAGCGGTGTTTTAGGTCGGGCTCCTATCCAAATTGAGGGCCGACCTCCGAAGACCCAATGAGGTACTGCCTCATTCTTTCCTATTATTTCTCCCTAATCTCAACAACGCGGTAAGGATAGGGATACTTTAACCCTGCGGGAGGTGCCATCTCCTCTACAACCGGTTCTTTCCCCCAGCGAGATGACTTTCTACGGTGGACGAACGACCCTCTCTCACTAGCGAAGGTTCTAGCCTTGGAGGTACTTATTCTTCATCCCTCCGCAGCCTCCTCCTTCGCCTATGGACGAGGGCGACAGAAGGCTCTGCCTTGATCGTCTCGATCTCCATTGGGATAAAGTCACGATGGAGACACTTTTCAAGCCTCACAAATGGCCCTTCTTGGGGTTCGGTCAAAGGAGTGGTCGACATCATCGCCGCTTCCGCCATCCCTAAGATTAGGGCTGAAGCCCTCTCCTGGTCCTTAACGGAGAGAGGTACGACAGATACATTAGCAACCTGCAAGACGGAGTTGCCAAGTATGTGCTCCACTCGATGAGAGCTAGCATACGCCTTGATTTGGTCCAGCGCATCCTTCTCGGTGTCAAGCAGGTCGCCGGCCATTAGCGCTTCCCTCCTTATCTCAGGCTAGTTTGAGCAGCCCAATTCCAAGTCATCCCCTACATCCTAGATGAACTTCTTTCAGTCCTTGTTTGGGTTAGGAAGGCTGGTGATGAGCTTGTACTTCCCTACCATCTGGAAATGAAAATGTGGCTCAGTCTGGTTCACTTTCACACTCACCAGACGACCCAAGACTCACAAAGATGGCTTTATTGTCAACCAATGAAAAATCACCACAAACCCCACTAAGGTTGTGATGGAATTCAGCTTCTTCTTAGCCGGCAATACCCTTAGCACCGTGAAAACTTGTTGAAGAAAGGGGTATAGGGGCAGCTATATGCTAAACTCCAAGTACTTCAAGTAGAGCGGAGCCCGATCAAGTCCATGATTATAAACAGCCTTCGACCTCGTCAGGGCCATCAACTCATACTCTCGGGGGTTATCAAACCTCCCATGAAGCATTCTTATTTGGCTCTGGGTCACCTCTGAGTGCAACTCCGCTAGAAGAGCTCATCGGTCTACGAGATCTGATGCCATCCTAAGAAGGAGAAATGATCGTCGAAAAAAGATTGACGAGGAGGATCTCAAGTCCTTAGAAGAGAACTTCAAAAGACAATAACCGTCATTTCCCTGGCCCAGTCTCTATATATAGGCTACTGAATCTGCAGCTGCCGGAATCTGAATGGCCGGATCAAACTTTGGCCAACGGACAAAATTAATTCTCAGAATCCGAAGTGACACCTCGAGGATCGAGGCGCGGTCCACTTACTTTGAATAGCCCACAAACCGGCATGAAAAGCGGAGCTGTTGTAGTCAAAAAATTTTGTGGTGACGTAAGCCACATAAAATCTGAAAAGACTTTTTAATTCCCTCATTTAATGCACACTTATGTCCGTCCAAGAGCTGCTTTCATTTCACTCTGACCAGGCCAAAGCCGACTCCAAGCGAAAGGGGCCAACTGTTATGGTATTTTTAGTTGTCAAAGTATAGCTCTTTGCCACTAACCGACATGTGACCCCTACATGCACCTCTCAAATCAGATCAGCGGTTAGAACCAAAAATCCCGACTTAGCCGACTCGCCTAGTCGACATCTTCTTAGGTCAACACGAAGAGCGATACTTGTCGGTTCTTTCGTCAGAAGACGACTCGCTACGAGCCCACTCGACCAGTTATTCGACGCATTGCAGGGCAGACCCGAAAGGTGTTACTTCTCGGCCAACCCAAAGGACGACTTCAACCTCGGGCCTTCCCCGCTGACTACGCGTCGATGTCATATTTAATGGTTGGTAGGCACCATCATGCCTCTAGCATCGATAGTCTTCATGACTCATCGAACCGCGTCGACATAGCCATGCCCACGATCGCTTCACATTAAATGCTGATGTGACCTCTCATCCACCGTCGACCGACACATGTAAAATAGGTGCGCTGACATAGTCGTCAGTCCATACTCGTTTGTCGTCATCTTGTGCTCGACCGAGATTACTATTCTACTCTTTTTCCACCACTGTAAATATAGATACTATTCTCAACATTAGAGGGGATTTTTTTCCGGCTATTTTTCAAAGCAATATATAGGGTGAGGTTCTAATAAAAACCTCATTAGCCTAAAAACTAAAAACTTAATTATTACACTAATGCCATTAAAGAGTGTAATAAATGTCATTATTATACTGAGTACAATAAATAGGGGCAACAAACAACCAATGAATCCAGATTCACTGGATTGAATCCAGATTCAATCCAGCGAATCCAGTTTCACCTCACATAACTGAATCTGGATTCACAGTGAATCTCGATTCACTATAGTGAATCTAGATTCACTCATATATAAGGTGAGGATTTCCAGTTGAAAAACGAAGACACGTATGAGTGAATCTCGATTCACTGTAGTGAATCCAGATTCAGTTATGTGAGGTGTTTGTTTTTTAAAGAATAATGGCATTTATTGCACTCTTTAATGACAGACAAATGTATTGCCCTTTAATAATGGTATTTATTGCCATCACTGAATCTGGATTCACTGCAGTATAAGCTCTAATCTCAACCATTGGATGAGATAGATCCAATGACCCACAATGATTTTTAGTTTTTAGGCTAAGGAGGTTTTTATTAGAACCTCACCATATCTGCAAATTATACTGCACTATATTTTAGAACTCACTCAGTTCTTTATTTTCCCACTCAAGTTCATCAACTGACTTGATCGTCGGGAAAACCACGAGGGAACTAATCCCCGTTCTCTCACGAGTTACTATTTGTGTAGGCTGAAGCTACTCAACTCAAAACCATAGATTCTGAGATATGAGCGGCCCCTAATCAACCTCACCCCCACTATATTGACTGTTTTATTATTTAACATCAACAGTATGCAAAGAAAATAAATTCCACCAGAAGAAGAGAGTGTTTTTCCTACAATATATTGAACCGTTTGAATTTAAAATAGTAGAATTTTCCAACAAAGGCAAGACTTCTCACAATATAATAAATTACACAGGTAGTTATTACACAAAAAATTACAAAAGTAGACAAGGGTGGTATCTGAAAAAAAAAAAAAACAAGCCGTGCAAAATTACCACAATAATTGCGTCTCCTCACGCGGGAACACGAGCTCAGCCCTCAGGCGCGTCATCCGCACGGGATTCATGCCCCCCTCCACCGACACGTGTCCACCACCCACGGGCCCCCA